>NC_060893.1:11547772-11680272 GCF_014805685.1 Silurus meridionalis | reverse complement strand
CACATTGAACTGGCTAGCTGGAGCAATCAAGGATGGATTGAGGTCACTATTGGTTTACTATTGAATTTCAGCAGAACCACCAGTTAAATCGTGATAATTAGTGAAGGGAGAACGCCAGAGATGCACAACTCCAGTTCTTGAAAGCAATATTTCAGAACTGATTAGTGATTACAGGTTCAAAGCCTCCTTGTTCAACTGACCAGGTAATTATTGGGTTCAACATATGTGTATGAGCAAGAAATCATCAATCTGTGCTGGACATTGATCCTTCAGCATGGGAGCCGTGAGTCCTGATTGTAGACGCTTCTCTTCTGCCATGGGAAAAGCCCAAAATCCATTTAAATTTGGTGTACATTATGGCCTGATATTTGTTTGTGGATTGCATTTCCCTGCAAGGTCACACTGAACGATTACAATGTATTATTCATAAGGGTCTCATTATATCAGATCAAAAGGTATTGAAACATTAGCAGAGTACCCTACTCTCTCAGTATGGAAAGCCTGCAGCAACACCACAAGAGGATTATTTTGAGGGAGGTTTTTAGTGTGTGTGTGTGTGTGTGTGTGTGTGTGTGTGTGTGAAGGGAGGTGTGGGTAGTTGCAGGTCTACTTTCCATTTAACCATTTCTTTATGTAATGGAATGTGATTTAAGATGGATTAAAGATTTAAAACAGCTTTTAATTGTAATCTTAAAAAAAAATAGTACTTTAGTTTAATAGCACTATAGTTGATATTTAAGGGCAGCAACAGTCATGATTAAGAAGTGGCTGATGAATAGATGTACATATGTTTGCATTATTATCTTTTCTGTTATCTTCATGCCATTTGTATGACACAAATATATGACTTCTACTCTTAATTACATATTTGGCCCCAAAATATTTATTTTAACATTTGTTTTTTAAACCAAAAGACAAACAATTTAAATAACTATTTCATATTATATATTTCGAATAATTATATTTATTTATTAAAATACACTTCCAAAAGATAACCAAATATGGAGATGTTTATTAGGGCTTATAGAGCAAGATTTATCAAATTAAAACTTTGGAGTCCAGATTATTTAAAGCTTGGTGTCATGTAGTGAAATCACAAATTAGTTAGTTAAACCTTAGTTATTATACTATGATACAGAATGATAGTAGAATTAAAGTCTACTAAAAACAGTATTAAAATAATTTGATTATCATGAATTCAAATCCCAGCACCATGAAGAGCCACTGCTGGACCCTTGAGCAATGCCCATGCCATTAACGTAATATAACATGATGTGTACAAACTTAGCAGTGTTTCTTTTGTTTGTTTGGGTTTTTTTGTGGTGGAGCGGGTAGTACAATGGTTGTAGTCAATTAGATAAAATTATGTTTTAAAATTAACTGAACAACATTAAAAGTGTATAACAAGGAACTTGCAAGCTGCTAATCTATTATGCATTCTAGTATGCTAAATATTAGCAAACATAAAATAGGTAATAGGTATTTACACACATGGACAACTGCAGAGATGCGCGTGCGCACACACACACACACACACACACACACACACACACACACACACACACACAGAAACGTGCTGTATATACCAAGACATACACACAAGCACACCAGGAGGCTGATGTATTCTTTTAAAATTGCTTTCCAGAAATCATACGCTTAGCTGGCTTTGTAGAAACTGCCAAATGTAGCGTGAACCTTTTCTCACACAAGACACTAAAAGCACCATTACAAAGATTGCTCCAGGTGTGCACTGGGGCTGAGTTCAAGGGTTTATGAAGATGTGACAGAAGAAAGGAGAATCATACACTATGTAGCCTTGACAGTAACATTGTTGTTCGCTAAAAACCTGACAAAATCCATACAGCAAGGCAGTTTTCACTGGAACAAATGTCCATTCTGTAAAGATAAGCATGTGTTAATGAGCGGGGTGTGTACAAGCTTATTTATATCCAGCTTATTAATAATTCCATACATGCAGCTCTACTGAAGCTTAAGCAGATGGCATCTCCAGCAGAGTGAAACTCATTAGCAAAAACACAGGAAATGGCAAGGCAGTGGTCACTCTCATCTTACAGGCTGTAACACTTATAATTAAGTGGTTCCTGACCAGTAAAAGGATATCATAATTTTTTTTTCAATATTTCTGATATTTAATCTGTGTAAAAATACCTTATTATATATTAATGAACATGAAAACTATTTGGTGTTTTTTTTTTTCATTTTTCCGTTTTTACTATGGCACTGAATGTTAAAATGTGTAAGATTTGTTTTTGGAAAAGGCAAAAAGCTAGCTAACGATGTGGGCTCTGTGCTTTGAGTATGTGGTAGCACTGACCAATGTATTAGAACAGAGCACATATAGCCAGCAGAGCCAACTCATGCTAGTTCTCTGGCTTGTTCAAGAGGTTTGGCTTTATCGCCTAGCCCGGATGAGACACCAGTTCATTCCAGGGCACTGTGTACAAACATAGTCACATGCATTAAATCCGTGGTGCAGTCTAAAGAATGCTCAAATGAAAACAACTATACTAAATAGTAAACATCAGTACACTAAAACTATCATAAACATTGCAACATACTATCTATTGAGCATTGTGTGATTTGGGATGCAGCTTTTAATTTTTCTTCAATGTCCATTAACTTACATCCGTCAGATTGATCCACGCAGTAAAAATAAATAGCACCTAACCTCAAACATTATGCATTTTATACCCAACTGCCTTGATATTCTTCTAGAATATTCAGAATGAGCCTTGTGTACCCGGTCTAGAGATGTTACTGTTACTTACACATTAGCATGTGGCAGTGGAACTCTTCCGTCTATCAGCAGGGAAAGACTGGTGGCACCATGCAGAGTGACACTGATGATCTCGACCCTGGCTGTTTCACATGAGTTGTAAGACGAGGACAGGAAAGCACTTTCTTTCATCTGAGGAGAGACTTTTACCTGGCCCAAAAAAAAAAAAAAAAAAGAAACCCAACACAGTAACAGTTTTGAAAAAAAATGCATGTGTGTATGAAAGTTGACTGGTCAGAAATTCTGCCATGGTTTTAACTATAGTGCTAGCTGTATATCAAATAGCAGCTTAATATTAAAATGCTTGTCTTAATGTGTATAAATGGAAAAAATGTATGTGTATTTTATTTATAAATTAAAACTGTAATCAATAACAACTTTGTACAATTTCTGTTATACTGTCTTTAAACATAACTAACTTAGGGGTGTAACATGCATCATACAAATTAGTTGTTGATTATTTTCCTAAACAACACACCCCCTGTGGTTAACATATGACCAAATTATCTCTGATGTAGGAGAGGTTTTCAGAGTAGCAACGTGATGGAACATGCTGACCTTGAAATAGCTTTAAATTTAGCTTTAATCATGTGCCTTAAATTATGTGTATTTACAAAGCAACCTTAACACCAATCTGCACTAAATCTCTACTTTAACAAATGGATTAAACACTGTTGGAATGTCCCCCAAAAACATGAGCACTGGATGACATGGAGGCAAACTGCAATTATCTTAATATTGTTTTAAAAATTATAAAATAAATATTACACATATAGTCTACTGAAAAACAACAATAAGCATCTTGGTTCTCTGTAATAACCTTGGACAAAATGGAAACCGACACATGAAGTCACTGTGGTTCCTAAGCAACAGGTAATCATACAATAGATGCGCAGAAATGGCTTTTCACAGTAGCAGTTGGGAGCTTCTGGAAGTCAATCTTGTGCAACTCTACACCGGTAGCAACCTTGAGATACTTTTTCCATTCAAAGCACAGGACTGAGTGCTGTTTCTATTTAACTGAAATGAAAAGCGTGAAAAATAATCACTAGAAAACAATGAGGCTGCATCAATCTATGACTCAAGGTCCCTTCACATAATAGCCTAATAAGCATTCTCCCACAGACTGTTGCCTTTCATGACAAAGCTCTAGTTTGTTCGAGTGAAGGATTTGCTCAGAGCTTCAATTTGTTATCTTCTTATAAAATAAGCCTCTTATTACAAAGAAGGGAAAAAAAAGCCTCACAAAAGAAGTTGGCAAAGTTTTCAGTGGGATAAAGGATTTGTTTGATATCCAACGTGTGGTTGAAATATGTGATACATTTTTTGTTTTAATATTTTCTATGTAGGCAGACCCACTTACGTCTGAGTGTTCTTAGGTGTAACAGGCAAAATATACATGAGACCATGACACTAGACATGCATTAATAGCGCCATAGGGGATTCTACAACCTTAGTCACTGGGGAGGAAGGTTTGGCTCTGCTTGTGTTAGACAGACATATCTGTATGTATCATATAATATAATGAGAAATATACAGAAGCTTGCACTAAGAATTATTTAATGGTGCCAGTGAGGCATGGTACAGACTTGGGAGGCTTGTGCGGTTATGGTAACATTAAGCAAGTTGGCAAAGTTGAAGGATGATTTCCTTAATCTTTGAAAAAAAAATTATAATAATTTGAGATAGAATCCAGTGCCTGATCAACCCAGACTGGGTCACATAGGCAAGAGTGCCTGGTGTTTAAAGACCCAAAAACACATGTTGACCCCAGGAAACTTCACTACTGATGTGTGAGTGCATCACAAAATGTATTTTGAAACTATTAAATCCATAGTTATGCGCTTCTCCTCAAAGCTTATGCCTACAGAATGTAACATTTTTACTTGTAATGTTTCTGTATTGAAACAGTATTAGAAATTGACTGATATTTCCCAGGTATATTTGATATCTACATGTCATAATTATTAGTTATATGAGGTCTGGAAAAATTATTAACTTTAAAAGTGGCTTTAAAGATATTCCTTATCTCATGGTCCATCATGGGCCTGAAAATATTATACAAACAGATTTCCTAAGGTCTACCATTTGATGCACATACATCTAAATAAACATAAAAAAATACATACAAAAAAACACCTACTAGATTATATACATACCATTGTCTTTAATGAATATACAGTACACTCAGCAGCAACTTTAACAGCGCATTTATCATTTTGCAGCAGCAAATCTTTAAAACCATGCAGATACAGATCACATTCTAATGAAAATTTTAATATCAGAAACTTTGACCATAGCATGGTTGTTTGTGCTAGAACAGCCGGTTTAAGTACTTCAGAAAATGCTGGTCTCTTCAAGCAGAAGATTTGCAGAGAATTGCTAAAGTTCAGTTGGGCAGACAAAGCTTGTTGAGAAATCAAAGGCTGTGTAAGCTATGGAAGGTTAAAATAATCAAAATAACTTTTTATTACCACAGTACTGAGCAGAAATGCAGCTTAAAATGCATAACATGACGAAGCTTTAGGGAGTTGGACTGTAACAGCGTACAACCACCCCTGCTAGCCAAGAACAGACATCTGTGGCTACATTATTCACAGGCTTCCCAAGACAACCAATAAAATAATGTCAATACTAATGATTCCAAATTTTCAAATTTTGCATCAATAGCATGAATCCTAGACCCAACCTATCTCATGCCATCCGCATAGGCTGGTGGTGGTGATGGCTTATTGGCATAAAAATGTCAATCTTTGAATGTTTTTTTTCTTTTGTTACCAGTTGAGCATCACTGGCCACAATCTATATAGGTAGTGGTGCTAACCATGGGCATCCTTATATGTATACATTTTTCTTATGATTTAAAGGCTATTTCCACTATGATAGTAGATGTTTTAACAAGCCAGTATCAGTAAAGTGTTCTTTATAAAGTGGTAAGTGAGTATAATAAAAGTCTTGTCCATATATACCAGATAAAACTGCCTTTCACATGCTCAATCTCTTGAGACTCCAGACTTGTCAATAATTCAGTGTTGGTGGATGAAATGTTATACAGACAGCAGAGAGTGGGGCAGGAGGTGGAGGAGGGGCATTTGTGAAAATAAAGGATGGACTAACTAACAGGTAAGCAATAAATGAGCCAGGGGAGAGATGTGGACAGTTCAGAGAAGAAGACTGAAAAACATGTCAAGATGAAAGACACACATTTATTAAGCATAAGAAATGTCAGTGTTAACACAATACTAAATACTAATCATTCCATGCGTATAGCAATGAAGCTTTGATTTTTTTGCCATTCTAAAACATCCGTCTTGATTAAATAATTTATCTGAATAAATAGTTCTTGGATGGAAAAAGATTTTTCCTAAATTAATATAAATTCTTCTCAGAATTAATGAAAGCTTCTAAAGCAATCAATATCCTAAATCTTTTCATGCCATTCAGCCCCATCATATTCTTATTTTAGATTTTGACAGGCTAAGTTTAAAAAAAAAACATGATTATTAGGATCTATGCCAAATCACTGGGGCCACATTTATTACACAAAAATAATCAATTGCTCTTTTTATGCCCTTGTTAAACTTTGTATATTACTAAATGGTTAATCCTAGTCAACTTACCATTTTAAAAATAATGATTGATTGACTCAATAATTGGTATTTAACTAGATATTTTATCTGCAGTGCTGTAAGTATATTATACAAACACCTACAACAATTGTGTTAGTTTCATATTAAAGGTACAGTAGAAAGGAACAAGTAGAAAAAAAGAAGAAATTTTCTAAGCAATGGCCCTTTTGTCTCACTAGAAGATACCATAGTTTCTTTTCAGTCTTTCCCATATATAAAAGTTGTTTGTCATATAGCAAATGTACGGGAAATAAACAATTTATAGATAAACATCCTTTATATATAAAAATCCTTCCAAAAATATTTACCTTGTTTTTGCCTGGGGAAGAAAGAAAATCAGAGAAAAAAAATGGTAAAAAAGTGACAGAAAACAAGAAAGGAAATAATATATATATATATAAGATAGTAGCTGGTTAAAGTTTCTTCTTTCCTATTAAAGCTTAAAAAGGAATTACAGTGCGAGTTTGGTTGCTAGTGAAACAACTGTAAAAAAATAAACAAGCTACCTGCTTAGTATGCTTAGTAGTCACTTTTTAATGCATATAATTATGGCCAACCAACACAAATAATCAGAACATAGCCCTAGAATACAAATATTTTTGTACACAAAACTGTGAAATACGGTTAAACCAAAATTGTAATGTTTATTGCAGTGGTGGACGAAGCACACAAACCATGTACTTAAATTAAAAGTAACGATAAACTATGCAAAATATTACTCCAGTAAAAGTAAAGTGCTCCCTTTAAACTTTTACTTGAGTAAGAGTACAAAACTATTTGCCTTCAAATGCACTTAAATATCCAAAAAATTAATTATGGCTATCATGTCCTATTATCTTTTTTGTCACAAGTCTCTTGCTTAATCAACACAGTTTATGTGAAAATGTAACTCTTAGCACACCAATCTATTAATAGTATGCTATTAATTAGTCAAACACTGTTTAATATCGATTAAAATGATCAGGAGCCCAAAAAGTTCCTTTCAACTACTACAAAAAATGTATGCAAATAAGACCAAGGGTGTTGTGTAGGAGAGTCAGGAGTTCTTCCATCATTTATTACTCTCAAATGTCCTGCTTGCTGTTGAACTGATGCGTAACCTTTTTTTGTTGCTAAGTAGATACCACTAAGCAGCATCAGAATAAGTTCAAAACAGAGCAAGTGCTCTACCATGATTGGTGGCTTGTTGCGTGCTTGACAAGTAAATTTTTTATCCATTCATAAATAAAAAGGAACAACTGATTTTGAACAAAAAGAGTAAAAAGTAAGATATTTGTTTTTTAAATGTAGTAAAGTTAAAGTAAATGTCTTCCCAAATGGAAATACTTCAGTAAAGTACAGATACTAAAAAAAGCTACTTAAGTGTAGTAATAAATTACAATGCATTACTTTGCTACTGTCCACCAGTGGTTTATTAACAAAGTAGTGATCCTCCTTCATGCTCCAATGGCATGGTTGGCATTTTCTCCTTTCTGATGTTTAATGAAACTTTAAACTCTTAATCACTATTTCATTGTTTAATGTTATTAGCTGCTAAAACATGAACAATTGTTTAAACAGCATAGAGGAGAGGAGGCATAGAGCTCACTCTTCATTTTGTTTTAAATAATGTAATTATCTTATGAAACATGAACCCTTGTTCAGCCAAATTCCTTGTGTGTCAACACACTTGGCCAATAAACCTGATTCTCATTCTGATTCTGATTCAGAGAAGAGGCATAGAGCTCACTCTTCATATATGTTCAGATATTAGCTGCTTTTCATCTATTACTTTTACCTTTCTCTCTTGTTTTAAATGTAACAAAACCAAAAGTAATATTAATTTATTTGAAACAAAATATTTTACTGAAGAATTCTGGGTAATTATTATGTCCAGGAATTGCATGAAACACTAGCTTTTAATAAAGTAAAATAAAAAACGGATATTGTTAAATTCTGAGAATCAGAACTTTGTTTGAACTTTATGAAGTGCCACCTCAACATTTAGCACACACCTTTTCCTCTCCTCATGCTAAACGTTTCTCTGATAATATCAATTCAGTCAGCAGGACCTCAGATAAACAAAGAACCTCAGACTGACTAAAGGAAATGGTCCTCAGCCTAGACACACACTCATCAGATAAAAGTAGAACAAATCATGATAATGTTAAACAATTCAGTGCAATGCTTTTGAAAACTCATGCATACAGCCAAAGGCAGCAAAATTGTGAGAGACTAAATAAAAGGTTGACAGACTTAAGCTCTGTGCCTCATGTCTCCAGAGGGAAAAAATCTCCCAGCAGGATTGAAAATCCTCCGTTTTATCAGACACCGCTCAGGGGTTCTCTTTTGAAAACTAAAACTAACGATGCTCGTTTGTAAAAATCTCCGTTCTAAGTGTCAAACTTGAAAAGCCACCACATGAAGCTGAGCAGATTTCTCACAGGGAGACAAAGTGGGTTTGGGAAATAAATGGCTCTTAAAAGAAGGAAACATTTCGACCACCAGAATTAGATAAGAGTCACACTGCACAATCAGATATACATCAGAAAATCAAAAGAGCAATATTCATATTTATTAAAAACTCTGTGACAAAGCACTACTGACTCTTATGTGTATTACTAAGTATAATTAAAGTCTCAATTAAAATTGAGATTGCACATAAGCAGATTTCTGGATACCAGACAGTATTCTGAGGCAAATGCATTAATGCCACAGCACAGCCCATGACATTTGAGTAAATAAAAGATGTGTGCAAAGGAGTGACCTTTCACTATTCTACAAATGAGTACTGCAGGGACTGGAAAGATACATCTTCTCTGAGGAAATTGCATGTGTGTGACTTGCCCCACTGTAAGCTCTGTTATTGTTTTAAATAAGGTTGTATTCTTCTATCTAACAGCAATCTAAATGAATATCTTCAATTGTGAGTTTTAGCAAGATTAAGAGAAGACACTGTTGGAAATTTTTTTAATTATAATAAGCAGTCAAACAAATCATCATAGACTGAGATCCAAAAGTGGACAAGCAGCATCTAACTCCCACACAAACCTCAGATTCAGACTCATTTCCTCCATTAGGACAGATTATTTCAAATGTTCAAGGGCGCACTCCTGTAATTAGTAGCAATATGAGTGTGTTGATTTTCTCTCAGCTCAAGAGTCTACTGAGGTATAAGCATTAAGTGTAATCCTCCCTACTCATTACTCATTACTCACATACGTACACGCGCACACACACGCACACACGCACACACACGACTGTTTACATATTTTAATTATCCAAGCCAATGTCCCCACAATGTCAAACCTGTCAGATATTTCTATACTTAAGGGACTGTAAAACCTCACCAAGATATAAAAAGATGCTCTTTCACACACACACACACACACACACACACACACACACACACACACACACACACACACACACACAAAAGAGAAAACATGCAAATTACAATCTGTTGCCTTAATAATGAAGGGCCTGACACATGTAACCTGAGCAACTCAGAAAGGTGTGGTTTTTCCCAGTATCCCTATGGAGGTGGGAGGAGGTGCAGAACTTGGAAAAGTGCCCTGGAGTATTAAATGTGCTGTTTGTAGAAGGTGACTTATAACAGGTGGCCCTAAGTAAAATACCATTATACTTTAAATCTAACAATACACAATTTAATTCTGATGCCAAATGAACATTTGGAAGTATCTTGTGAAATTTCTACACTTTAATATTAGCCAATACATGGGGTGCCCTTAACATGATTGTCCAGTTACTGCAAACACTCACAGGATATGTTGCAGTGCGTCATATCAGACCCAAGCTTCCATGAGAACATATGTCCAGGTGACTACTCCAGGGAGCTAATATCCTGGAAGTCGGATGATTCAGAGATTACTGTGTTTCAGTAAGAGACGGGGAGAGTGAGATCATTTAAATCAGAGTGATTTATTACAGATCTGATACAATATCTGCCATATGTCCTGCACTGGCACAAATCCTTAAATTGGTAAAGAAGAAAAGTCTGTTAAAGTTGCTTAATAATGTAGGAGAAAAAGAGCATGGCATTTATATATACTACCATCTAGGGATTCATTATTCAGCAACATTTACAGTATCAACCATACTCTGTAAGCACAATTACACTCATGTTTTACTCTCTCCCTTGTCAATCAGAGTAACACTAACCATGCAAGGGCATCTGTGAGCTCATGTATGCAGAACAGTGCAATTACGTTCAAGTGTCATGTTATCAGAAAAGATGGCACTTTCGCATGTCCTGGAGGACGCTTGTGCTTGCCTATGCTGGGTTGTAAATGTCTCATGGACTAGCTTGTCAGAGAAAATTTATGAATTTAGAGAAAAACTAAGTAGAAAATTCAAGAGAAAAAAAAGATTATTCTATGGTTTAGAGAAGAAAGAATAATTCAAGCCAGTTGTCTACATGTCAGCCATAATAGTCCAAAATGACTCAATTCCCATAATGCTCCTGTCTATTGAAGCAGCCATTTACAATCCTTTATGACAAGCTTTATGTGTGTGTGTGTGTGTGTGTGTGTGTGTGTGTGTGTGTGTGTGTGTGTGTGTGTGTGTGTGTTCTAATGAATGGAGCATCACGCTGATCTCTGTAGGGACCTGGCTTGTTGGGAGGCTCCTCTTACACAGTGGGGTTCTCTTGGAAAAACATCAGTGCCTGCCTGATCATTTGTACATGGTTGACCTCCATAAAACATTATACTGACCATCAGTGTACCTTCAAAGCATTGACCTGAGACCACTGACATAGCCGGTAAATGCTCCATTTGTGAGGATGAAAGCAAAAGTGTCAGGTTTTCAGAATGAACAACACAACTAAAAAAACATGTTGGAGATCATAATTAATAGTATCTTTTAACATTATAATTTCATTCACTTGTGCACCACTTGTGCACCTTTATGCTCAATCACCTAAGTACTAATTACTAGATTGACTAGCTTGGTGCATAAAATGCCTGGTAGATAAAATGTTCCCTGTTCCTTTAACATTATCACATAGATTACTGCAGAAAATAATTCCAATATTGCACAACATCTTTTAAGCAACAACACAGTTTTATGACTTGGTGTGGAGATCTGATATAGATAAAGCACCAGAGTCTCTATTCAGTTTAAAAGAACCTGATCACATATTAGACATAAGATTATAAACTCTCACATGCCTCCTGTTTACTTCCTGGCCAGTCAATGCAATCCCACAACTTGGATCTGTCAGCTTTCTCAAATCAAATAAAAAAAAAAGAAGATTAGAAGGGCAAAGTGGATATGTCTGGTGTAAGCCTGCTGAAATTGCTCCAGATAACAATTTCATGCTCCATATCAATAACTGCAATAACTGCTCTCTGGGTTTCTTCTGTTTCCCCATATGAGCAGGGACATAGAGGGAAAATGTATAAATGATCTTTTTAAGGCCTTTAAAACAACTGATTTATTATGATTAAAATGTACATTTATAGATCTTAATGTACCCAGAAATAAAAGTGTGCCAAAAAAAAAAACAGTAGCATCTGTACAGTTGTTAGCAACTGAAACATATAACACTAAAAATGCTTTTATGTGTGGGGGTGTTTTTTGAAAACCTAATTAGTACATACACCACAAATAGCACACTGATCTACTGGTTTCCATGGATAATGGAGTGGTTTTCTACAAAGACAGGTGGTAACTAAAATCCTCCTTATTACAAACCTTACATCTGTAACTGTGTAATATCTTGCCTCTCATTTTTTAGCAGATTCAAGGGGACATTTGATGTATATACATAAACACACACAGAAACACACAAACAAGCACACCTCCTTGACAAATAAAATTATATGATGAACATATGCTGCCAGTTTATGTCTATATACTGCAAAAAAAGCAATTTATTCCACTTTACCTCACACCTCATAAATTAGCACATTCTTAATTGACACATTGCATTATACTGTAGTGCCATAACAAATACAATTATTTTTTACAGTGTTCATGCATAATTCAAAATGTTGGCATGAGCATTTATTCTTATAGCAGCATGTGAAGATTTATATTATTTCTAAAAAAAAAAAAATTGTGCATACATTTTATTTTTTAAAACATACGATTTTGCATAATCTTTTGGAGATGTACTTAAAATAATGATTAATTCCTATAATGAACTATTAGTCCAAACTAAAGTCATATCCACTGAATCATATAAGAGAAAGGAAGTTTTTTAAACGTCTTAAATAAACTGGTGCAGTAATGAGATAAACCACAAAAACTAAATACACGCTAGGTTAATTTTCCACTGACCACATACAAATGTGCACACAAGCACATGCACACACATACACACACACACACACAGCAAGAAAAACATCATATACCACTAATGTAAAGACTTGTCCCGTGACAGCAGTGCATGCAAACAATTACTCTTGTTTAGCCTTTAGCCCAAACACTCCCAAGACCACAATAAAATTCACCATTAATTACAGCACTAATTTGCAGGAGTACGTTTTTACAGCCTGGTTATCCTCAGCCACTGAGCAGATCTCATAATGAAAAGCTACACAAGACTTATTAACAGCTATATGGGGTATGACATAGCATGAAGGGAAGAGCAGATGCCTAGCTCAGTCCTGACAATAAAAACAAGATGCACACACACTAGGGAGCAACACCAACCTTAGCAATACCTCGCCACACCAAATCAGCTTTATGCACTCGAGAAAAAGAAAAAAATTAGAGAAAAGAAATATTTAGATGAGAGCTTCCCAGGGTTTTACATTGAAGATTTCTTATGATCATGAATTATGAATATTTCTAATGGGAGCAGGCTCTCGCAGAAAAGATAATAGGATACAAAATTGGACAAGGCAACTGCAATTTATAAGTGTACTGTATATTACTACACTAGTTTTATTGAGTGGTGATCTTTGTTGGGTGCCATGGCATTTCATTAAAGCAGGCTTGTTCCTGTCATAGTATCACCATGTTGTGATGATTAGTTCTGATAATCCTTGGCAGTGCACTTGGCATGATGCGACACACACAGCTCACTAATGCGCTCCAGGGAGAGGTGGAGAATCCGGGCAGGGTGCTAACAAAGCATTCAGGGAACAAACAGTAATTAAAGGCATAGTCGGTCTGAATGTTCTTTAATTTCAATATGGAGCATCAGTCTTAGTATAGTATGTTTCATCTCTGTGTATTTATATTTTGCTATTTGCTTCCATTCAGACATAATATACAAGAGTTAATAGATCTCTGCCCTATTCCACCTGTACTTTACATGCAAATGATTGAGCAGTTTCCATCTCCGCCTCAAATATAGATGTAATCAATTCAAATGGCTATACTGAACATGAACCAACTTATTTTTACTTACCTCAAAAATCACTTGCAAAATTAATTTATATTTCACTGCCAAATGAAGCTCCTAGTGAGAGAAAAAATTTATATATATATATATATATATATATATATATATATATATATATATATATATATATATATATATATAATCGCACATCAATTCGTCCTCTCTCAATATGAACTACCAGTACATATCTACAGTGCTCTGCATAAGTATTCAATTTAACTTGCCACATTTTACAGTGGACCAGAAATAGACTGAATTATGGACTATGTGAATGTACACAAAATAAGCCAGTTGAATAGACCATTCACCAACCTTGCTATAATATGTGGAAGGGTTACATGCACCTAAATGTTACTTATGTTTGACACTGTATATACAAAATAATTTTTCATGACTCTCGAATAGAACCAAAACAGCTAGCACAACATGCAGACTTAATCCTCATGCAACTTTACTGAATTTCCCATTAACTATGCGTTACTATTTCAATTCAGTGAGCAAACACACAATACATGGCAGGTGGCTGATCCCTCGATTAATCAGGAATCCCAGAAAATCAATTGAAGCAATGTACAGACAGCCTCGTTTCTCCCCTCTATATCAAAGCGGCAGTCACCTACTTACAAAAGTGACAAGCAAAAAGACTGACTGTCGTGTGTGTGTGTGTGTGTGTGTGTGTGTGTGTGTGTGTGTGTGTGTGTGTGTGAATTTAACATTTTATTTTATGATGAATGCTCCTGGTTTAATAACCATCAAAAATATTTGTACTTGTCCTACTAACCCTTATGCACTTGAGCCCTCTTTACAGCACTGTCTCACTTTTAAAATTGCCACCAACAGCACAAATTGCTTTCCCTTTTTCATAGCCTGGGCGCATTTGTAAAAAATAATCAAACCTGTAATCAGCAAGGATGTTAAGGCTAAAAGCCTACAGTATGCCTAAATGGTTTTCAGTGTCAGAACTGGGAACTCAGCTAAAGATCAAACATTACATGACTTAAAGGCAGTAGTTTAAGATATCAAAAAGCATATGTTAACTCTGTATGTGGCCAGTACACAATGATTGTGGTTAACAATGATTAAAGTGAAATTTGATACCTTTATCTTAGCATGCAATCAAGACAGCATCTTCCCACTACTGCAGTATCAAATAAGCATATAAAAAAACCCATTAACACTTTGAAGTACAAAGGCCTTCCCATGTGCTTGGGTTGTGTGTATTCTCAGTAGCAGATGGTGCAGATTGGTGATATTTATTTTGAAAGGCACAGACACTGGTTCAGTTCAGAGACAACATAATTGTCACCAGTGATCAGTGTGTCCTCCTTCTTTGTTAAACATAGGGCAGAGCATTTCAAGAACACACAGGAATCCAATTACAAAGTAATTGAGTACAGCACGGCTCATTGATTACAACTGCTGTGTACTAATAGAATAAGTCTTAAGACCACACCCCAGAAATCAAGCATGTGACCTGGGAGGTTCAGAGGTGTCAGAACATAATGTTGGGGCTAGCAAAGGGTGAATCTGATGTGAGCCTTCAGAGCAACTAATCGGGTTTAGAAAGGGGTTATTCAGTAGAACAAAGAAAACATTTTAAAATCTTATATATAAAAGGCAGCACACAAATAAATGAGGAATAAGCATGGTGGTTTTACTTACATAAACATATGGGAAGGGCTCAGGATTTTGAGACAGGGTGTGAATTAAGGCCTGGTCACTCAAATCTGGCTTGGTCTTGACCTTGAGCTGCTCTGTGCATGTAGCGGTGTTTGAAAACAACAAAAGCCTCTCTCTGGAGCTGTCCAATTTTGGATCAGACTCTGTACAGAAAATGGCCTGCAAAAAGAAAACAGAAGCATATGTGTTTAAAAAAGTATAGAAACATGAATGCAGTAACTATATTTTTAATTATAGCAATTTAAAATGACATCCATTTGCAAAAATTTTATTGACGGGAAAGATAATGTGTACTAAGTGTTTTGTGATTTCTGTACATCTGTTGTTCCACACTGACTTTCCTGTTGGTCAGATGATTTCAGGCTGTCTATATGGGTAGAGCAAGGCCATTGAACATAATCTCTATTATACAGTATCTCCTTCTCCACTAATGGTAAGCAAGATGAGTTAATATCATGCAAATGAATGGGCTTGGCCTCATGTAGAGCCACTGAGTACAGCAATGTGCCCACAATGCATAGCCAGGTAATCATTCTGCACATGATGCAGTGCTATGATGCCACTGTATTGATAAAGCTCCTCCCCTGGGTCTGCAAAAAGGTTAATCTCTGTCACATGATAGGACTCCACTTTTAGACAAACATCATGGTTTCTGTCATTCTTGCAAAAGCCTAACAAAGAGGAAAAAACATCAAGTGATCAATTTCTCATGATCAGGGTCATGGTGCTCCACCAAGCAGCCAAAGAAAAATTGTACATGGTCTCAAAAAGATGGCAGCTGTCCAGCAACAGTGAACTAAAAATAAAGTAACATCTCCTACCTTTGGGCAATGTGAAGGCAAACATGTTGCTTGAAAAAGCATAGACTTCTTTCAAACTAACCTGCTCAAAAGTATCTGTCGAGACTGAGTTTGCCTGAATTAGCTCTTCATCTTTCATGCTAAGCTGAACTCCAAAGCCAGAAGTGCATTCTCCACAGTCAGTATAAGCCTGTAGTGCCCCAGCTGATTAAATTGCACATTCACTATCTCAAAAACAAACTCAAGCTTCATCTATTTAATCGCAATGTGGTTCCTCTGCATTTCTAATCCCTATGCACTATTATTTCCGGTCATCGGTTTTTATCTTACCATCAGAGTTTTGTTCTGTTGATGGAGATACAGGTCAAACACCATATACCTTTACATCCAAGCAAAGAGAAAATGGCTATTGGATGTCTGTGATAATTAAAGTCACTGTAAAATACTCTAATCAGTGGCATGAGTTCTCATCACAGTGCCAGGAGTGTTTCTATTACTTTACAAAACAAAATAATTTGTTTAATAGTAAGACATGAACACACATATGGTCAAAATATACCCGTGCAATTTCTTCCTCATTAAACCATAAAAAAAAAAACTTTTTCAGGTTCACTTCAAGGTCGAGACACTGCAAAATCAGGTGCAAAGTCCTATAAGATTGTATGCACTGCAGCACTTCACCTGCACAGGACAATTCTAAAGAGCATGGCGAGACCTGTGTAAACCTACAGGCAAGTTTATATCTTCAGTTTTGTTATTTAAAACAAACCTTTTCTGTGTGTAGGAGCAAACCAAATAAGCATCAAAATCTCCTAAAAGGTATGAGCATGCACTGCAACGTGTCCTGTACATAGCGTTTAGATATAAAATGAGATGATATGCTTTGTTAAGGTAAAAAAAAAGTGTCCATTTTTTACTACTTCATGCAATGAACAAAGTGAAAAAGGGGTATAGAAAACGTAGGGACACGCTATTTACACAATACCACTCCTCTCCACGCATTATAATGATTTACTAGCTGATAATGATTTGATGGAAAGCCCATATTTCCCTTTTTGTATTGAGGTTGCAGAATTAGCACGAGGACGACTTTGTGATATTGTGAATGCAGGGTTGCCAGATTGTAAATGCTTTCCAGGCTATTAAAAAATAAACAAAAAAACATTATCTAAAATAAATTACATGCGTTCTCTTACTCAGTGGTATTGTCTACTTGTGATACAAAGTGTGGAGCATCGATGAGATGAATTGCATTAGCAACGAGCTGAAAAGCATATTATCGGTAAAACAGTGTAGTGGCTGTTTTTAACTTATCATGCTACATCCACCATATGCAATCAAATTAATGTGTCAATCTAATTGCAATCCGGTATACCGTGTGATGGATAAGCCGCTGAGAAGGGAGCATTTCATTATACATTTACTAGGTGTGATTTCACATTAGGCAAAATGAAGCCACACTCGAAACAGAGCTAGCAGGGTTGCCAGATCTGCATAATTATTTACATTGTATTCAATTTCAACCCGCGCTTTTAACAATTGACATATTCACAATGCAGGTTTACGTAAAAGAAAATGACGTTCAAACTAACTAGTGATGATGCACTCCAATGTGCTTTCTTCCCCCCCCCATAACTAGCAATACCTAATTAACACCACTTCACCTGCTAATTCACTAATTTACACAACCACTGCCAAACACACTATATGGCAAGGACGTCTGACCATAGTGTTGCACTTTTTATTTTTATTTTAATAGTAATAGGATATTAAGATTTAAATTTCCCTTTTCTGCTACTATGCAGGCTAGCCAAATCTTCTTCAGCCTGACAATACCCCTGTGCACAAAGCAAGGTTTATGAAGACATTGTTTTGTCCAGGTTGGTGTGGAAAAATGTGAGTGGCCTCACAGAGCACTGACCTCAACCCCATCTGGAGACCTTTTGAGTGAATTTGAATGCTTCACTTCACTAATGATCTTGTGGTTGAACGGGCAAATCCTTATTTAATTCTTTTCTAAATTTAGTTAAAAGCTTTTTCTGGAGTGCCAAGGTTATTATAACAGCAATGTGTACATTGTGAAGGAATGCATTTACTGTTTGAAAAAAAAAATAAAGATTTAAGCTTAAAAATTAAGACAAAAACAAACCAAAAAAAAACAACACAGGAACAGGATTAAATGAAGCCCAGTTTCTCTGAAATGACAACCCTGGATATCTGTTTTAAAGGACAGTGTAGTGCTGGCCTGCTGAATAATACAAGCTGTATTGTTATGCTCTTCAAAAATTGCCAGGCACAGATGGTCACATCTTGGGTTTATGTAAATGTTTATTTAAAAGGACCTATCCCTGTATTTAAGAAATCAGCTGTTCCTTTATATATATATATATATATATATATATATATATATATATATATATATATATATATATATATATATATATATATATATATATATGATTTGAGCAAAATGTATGTAGTGACTCACTTTTCATTATATATGTATAGCTTCTATATGTGTACAGTCCAAATACTAAGTACTGTATAGTTGTCTACTATGGGTGTTCTGTTTTTATTGTTGTAAAGCTGTTTAGGAGAGGAGATTATAGTGTCACATGCGCTGTCAGTGACTAATGGCTGTTTTTCTCCCCCAACATTAAATATCTCAAGCTGTTATCAGCATAGCCAGGTTAACACCATCAAGAATACTTTTACTTTAAATGGCTGATGTTAGTGCTCCCAAGAGACCATGAATGATGATGGCGGATATGAGAACGTTCATCTTGTTCTATATCATTGCTGCTGTGCTTTAATTAAATTTGGTCATTCAATAGGTTTTCGCCAAACAGAGACCCCCTTCTCTAATGATTCGTGCCAGAGGAGGTCACATGAAAGCTGTGCACAGATTTAAAAGCCACAGTGATGCACAGTAACACACTAAAGTTTGTTTAATAGTGACATTTGTGTTACAATAGTGATTCAAACTGTAGCATGCAGATGGTAATTATTTTGTTTTTGCTAGATTTCATAATTAATACCTGTTGGAAACTTACTATAGAATAGCATGACTGTTTTTACTGGCCCCAAGGAACAGAGTGCCCCTTTTTGTGCTCTGATTTATGAAAGACATTTTCTGTTCACTTCCCAGACCAAACCCCAGCACCAGCTATTTCTCAGCCTGAACCAAACAAACTCTCTGGCCCAATTCCACCACCACCTTGGTGATGTAAGTCTTCAAAGCATTCTTTGTTCAGCACCCTCTGTTTGTCCAGCCTTTTTTTCTCACAGAAGGATGAAACTGATTTGTGAGGTTTTTAGTTCCCCTCAGGAGTTTAGCAATGGTTTTGAAATTTTCTTTAACTCTCTTTGACTGTAATCCCTGCATAATGAGAGCTCCAAACTAACCCTGACACTGTGACTCAGATTACAAAACTTCAGTGATGCCAACATATACACAACGACAGCTAGAAGAGAACTGAAAGGGAGGGAGACAGGCAACAGAGCTTTGTTATGTTTCCAACTCTCTGGACCAACACTGTTGTTTACTGTCAAATGCACAATATAGAATTTAGACAGAATCTTGGCATTATTTCTGTGTAACTGGTGATGAAATGCTGTGTGTGAGGTAGATGTAACCTTTTATCCCTCATCCTGTTTTTAGTCCCTTCTTGTTGCACTGCCCCTGTGCTGATGCTGGGTAATAAGAAGATTCATTTCTAATTTCAGATATAGTGGCTTGTGTATACCTATGTGAATTCAAAATTGTATAATACCAAACCTAAAAGCCTGATTACCTTTGTGGAGAAGACACTTCTGCTGCATGGCCAAATGCTAGTAAATTGTCTACATTAACTATCTTATAATTATTTATTTTACAATTAATCATGTTAAACAGATAAAGTGTTTTATATATGTGATTGTGTATAAATATTTTACTTCCATAACTACTATAGTGTAATCTTGGTTTATATGTGTGTGTATTTACTACTGAATGTAGGATATTTATATGGAATAAGTTGTTTTATTTAAAGTCAGAGGGACGAGTCTACAAATATCTTCATACCTTTATCCTGCACAACAATTGCAGGAATTTGTAAAACTATCTGCTACATCCCATGTCATTCTTATGATTCCTTTACATTTTTAAAGACACAAGTTTTACATTAACTCTTTGATATAGGTTGATAACTTTCAGCAGCTAAACATTATTTGTTAGTTAATAATTACTAACACAGCTTTTTTTTTTGTAAGAATGCAGACACAAGTTTCTATACAATACTGCCAGGTTTTTTTTAAGTGAGATACTAAGAAAGTGAGACAAATGGTTTAGTCCGTCCTGCATGTGTATGTAGTAACAGTAATACTATTGACCTTCTTGCTTGCTTTTGACTCATCATTAGGAAATTTCACAGTAAGGTCCACTCATAAATTTCCCTGTTATCTCAATGGAAAATGGAAATTAATGAATGTACCACACCTCTTCAGCCACAGCCGTCCCACACACCTCCATCTCAGTGTTTTATAACATTCCTTTGCTTCTGATACTCTTCATGCTGGCCGCTCAGACAGCCGCCCTCCCCTGGAAGGTCACCTAATCTCAGTGAGCCACAGGTGGCAGGATAGACTGGCTGCCCCTTATTTGCATGGTTGTTCGCTTTATTTTCATATTTTCGTTATTTTCTCTTCTATTATTTTCTTTTTTTTCTCTCCAGCCTTCCAATGTGGAGGTAATCTAAAGCTAAAAACAGATGCCTGCTTCCACTGTTTTTCACAGCTCTTTGGAGCAGGATTGGAGCACCTGAACAGAGAGAGAGAGAGAGAAAGAGAGGGAGAGAAAGTGGAGAAGGGATAGGCCACAGGGAACTTCAGAGTATCAAACTTTGAAAGGAGCATTTTTTTTTAACAGGAGAAAAGTGTTTTGTGTTTCCTAGAGGAAAAGGGAAGAGTGATAAAAAAAAGTCCATTCTGCCTGGAATTCCTGCATTTCTGTGATATACTGATACTGTAGCTCTGTTTTGGTCCTTAAAACAGAAAAATGAGTGCAGAACTTGTAAAAGAAGATTACTATGATTATCAAGATTTGTATGTTGCGGTGCCCACCAAGATTTCTGCGGAGTAAGTAGTTCTTTTTACATGCATATATCAGTGTTTTTCTTTTTGTTTTAATTTTTTTGTTTTACAAAAAATAAGACAGTTTTATTGTTGTGCATTTGTTAATACGTACATGGTTTCAGATAGACCATAATGTATCAAACTTACTGTATGTTCATATGAGTCCTAATGAAGAGGGGACATTCAACAGAAAACAGTATCTTTTTCTGTTTGACCTACTTCAGCCTTTATTACTATTATTTTACTGTGCTCTCAGTTACAGCAGTATACAAGATGACATGTTAAATCCTGTGGGAAATCGTAACCCACACTAAAAATATTCTGCCACTGCAGGTTGTATTTCAGTATTAAACCTATTACTTAACTTCCTGTCATCAGGACTACATTGTTTGATTTGAATTCGCAATAGGAGACTTCAAACAATAAATTATTTGTATCACTGTGTTGTATTGTATGTATGGTTGTATTTACAGGTTGTTAAACGTTTTAGTTGCACAAAACAGCTTTTGTGTTTCTTTTGTCATAATTTATTCTTTATTTATCTTAGTGATTTGGAAGTCTGAGTTATAAATAAATCTTGTCTATCAGTTAATTGAATAATTTAGGCTCAGAATGGTCAAGCAGTTAATGTTTAATACTTGAGAGGCAAGGGAGGTTTACTCCCCACTGTTCTGTGTAAGCAACTTGCAGTTTATTATTAAAATTCTGTGAAACTTCCAGAGTTATCCTACCATGTGACCCAACAGCTGACGAAAGTCTCTATCACATATGCATCATAGTCATATCCGTAAGTCTTATCTGAGATAAACTCTCTTATCCTTTACATTCACACTCCTACATAATGTTATTTTAATATATATATATTCTTTATGACTGTGTTTGATGTCTTTCATCTATAAAATAAACCTGTAAATGGAATCTGCTTATAATAGCATATTTTATTCTTGCAAGTATTTAGGTGGTTGCGTGGGTGGGCATATCATTGAAATGTTATCGCAAACATTGAAAGTGGTTATAAATTATGGTGCATAGATCCTGGATTTCCCACTGACTTTAGGTCACAGCCATCATTTCAGCATATTTAATGTTTACAAGTCTGATGGCCCATGTGGTAGGGTCAGGCCAACCCCCAGCATGCATTTGAGGCCCAGGATAGTCCCAAAGCTACAATAGGTCATAGCAGGTCACTGATCCCAGTCCACTGTTCAGTGAACTTGATTCATGGACGACAGGCCACATTTGGAAGATGAGGCTGTTTCCTTTCCTGAGGGTGTGTTATTTTAATTTGAAATTGGAAGCAATGGCACACTGGGATCAAAGTTGGGTTATGGGTGGATTTTGGCAAAGGGAGATTGTTCAAGGTATCCTCTTTTATCTATGTGTGAAGTATGTGGCCATGCTGATCCTGGTGGTGGTAGCAAGGAGGCAGAAATTTGTATTCAGTCGAAAAGGAGTCCCAGCCTTACTCAGGTGATTTTTTTACTTTACCACCTCTTCTTCTATTTCCTGATTATTTTACACTTCAATAAACAAACTGTAATTTACGTCTATTAATTAAGACTATTGGTACATTTTTTCGGTTTTGTATCTATGACTCACTACCTTTTCTCCTTTCTCAAGCCCTGTGAATTTTTTAGACCATACACAGCACAAAGCCTTGTCTGTGGCTGTGTTTGGCATCCTTTTCTGCAGGCTTGTTGGACTAGTTCTGTCCCCCAACCCATTGCCCTTCACCAAGGAGACACAAAACAAAGGTATGGGAATTCTTCTGTGCTGCGCAAAATAGCTGTCCGATGTTTTGAAATTAATACAGTATTATGTTTATGGGATTTGGAAACAGTCACAGTTCAAGTGAACATTCTGTTTATGTTTCAGACCACCAATGTATTTAGGAAATATAACTGTTAAAGATAGTTGAACCAGAGGCAAAGTGAGTCATTCCTACATAAGAACTATCAAATGAACTTATGCTTATTCACAAAAATGGCTCCTGTCCAAACCCAGACTCTATTCACCCAAGAGGATAAATTACCCCCTTACCTGACTCTTTGAACTATTGCATTGGTGCTCGTAGTTATGTTACTATACATATTCCTGAGTTTATTATCTGTGTTTCTAATATGGTTATCTAATAGTGTACTTGTATCATATATGACAAATGTACCAACATTTTTGTGAGAAACTTCCAAACTTATTTTGCTCACTTGATATTTATTATTGTTTCTCTCAGAGTATTGGCTGATCCTCGCTCTCTTCTACTACCCTGCTTTGTACTACCCCTTGTTGGCTTGTGGCACTCTCCATATCACGGTTGGCTATGTGCTGGGCAGCCTGCTGTCATGGACGCATTTTGGCATCCTCATCTGGCATAAAGTCGACTGCCCCAAAACACCACAGGTTGGTAATTTTAGTTTGTGGTGACATTGTTAATGGTTTGATGGATATTATTATATGATATCAGATGTTCTGACAAAACCTAGTGAATTTCACTGTAGCTAGAAATACATTATTCTGAGTTGTTCTGATATGTTTACAATCTTTTATTTTTGGTGAATCCGAATATTGTATTGAAAATTTTGGATCTTGCAGTTTAATAGACAGTATATAATTTATTTACACTTTTACCTTTTTTAGCGTCAGAGGAAACTAAATAAATAAATTAAAAAAATAATATTATAACTATGATTAAAAATAAATTAAAAGCTGTAAACAATATCTAAGGGGGATGATCATGTAAATCTACATCTTCTTTTCAGATTTATTGTTTTTGCAAGATTAAGTAAGATATGCAATTATCAAGGTTTTGATAAGCAATCTGCTTAATATAAATGAGATGTTCAAACTATTCTTGGACCAAGCTATGTAAAAGTAGGACATTTGTTTGTTATTTTTTCTACTTGTCCTTTGCAGATATACAAGTACCATTCCCTGTTGGGCAGCCTGCCAGAGATTGCCTGTTTGGCATTTCTCAGTTTCCAGTATCCTCTTCTCCTGTTCAAGGGCTTTAAAGGAACAGAGAACAGCAATCCCTTTGAGGTGAGTGTGTGCAGTGCCACTGATGTGTAAATGAACTAAGACTGAGTGTTATTGTGGGCTTAATAAACTTGTCATGCATATTTGAGGTCTAGAATTTGTCATGGGTGCATATAACTGTTTAGAGCAAATAAATGTGTAAGATCTGTGGCTCCATGCTGTCACTGCATGTGCAACAAAGTACGTAGACGTGAAGAAGTTTTTAAATTACAAATAATAAAGCTTAATTATCAAACACAATGCAAAGTGTAAAGCTGTGTGTAATCACCAGAATGTCATTCCATTGCTTAATCATAATAAGCAGCTTTCCTGGATTGAATTCTGGTCTGTGGCAGAATAGATTACACAGGCATTATGTTATTTTCCCACAGTGACGGAACAATGGTGCTCTTATATGGCTATACTCTGTAAAAAAAAATGTGGTAGAATGAACTTGAGGGCAAGCATCTTCTCTTAATCGGTTTTTAAATTAGAACTCATGACTATATTTAATAAATATGGATTACAATCAGCACGTTGTTAACAAATGCCATTTAACATGTTAAATTCATTGATTTCTGTTTACTTTAATTTTGTCTCACAGGACCTAAAGAGCAGTTACTACACAGACTATGTAAAGAACATCCTTAAAAAGAGGAAACCATCTAATGCCAGGTTAGATGTGGTCGGTGTGCAATATTTTCTCCTAACAGACTTTCTATATTCATCTATATTCAAATAAATTTTAATTAATTTTTTTACCCTTTTTTTTTTTTACAATGGGCATTGTCTTAAAGCAGCTTTACACAGATAAAGTGGTAATAAGGTAACATAAAAGAATGTGTACATTTATTGCCTATAAGCCTCAAAAGAGAACCTATACTCATCTGGGTAGCACCAAATGTCTATTAATTGTAGTTACATTGTTGAGGTGTGTAGTAATAGGTGAATAAATGCAAATTTATTCATGCAATCTGTGGTCCTGAGCCACTGTAGTAGACTGTTGATTTCCAAATCTAGTCTAATCCAAATCCAGTCCAAATCAGTTCCTTAAAATTCTTGAGTTGCTCAGCAGCTCCGTCAACAACGCTTTGGAATCATCTGTGTTATCCATCCAACGAAGAGGTCCAGATAGCCAAAGAAAATCCCCCCAAAAAACGACGCTCGCTTCTGTTTGTTCAGAAGCATGGAGACTATTGAGCCCGTGGACTCCTCCCAGCCATTTCTGTATGAGGAGCTCCTGGAGGTAGTCACTTGTGCTGTGTCCAAGATGGAATGTGTACAGACGAGAAGCAGAAGCAGCGTCCACCTAGTAAGCTGGACAAATGCTTTTTGCATCCCTCCATGCCAGGGTCTGCTCTATTTCCTCAATCTGCACAGTGAGGTGTCCAGATCCTGGAGCAGCCGATACTCGGCCGGCCTCTTTACCCCTAATATCTCCCAGGCTATCTCTCCCCGGATGCAGTTTTGTTCCTTTAAGGCCCCGTTTCTGCTCATCAAGCCCTTGCGATCCACTCCGGTGCTTCGATGGGGTGTGTCGAGCAGGCTCTGGTCTTGGAAAAAGAGATACTTACTCTCTTAAGGAAGGAGGCCATTGAGGTGGTCCGTCCTTTAGACAGAGTCCGGGTTCTACAGCCGGTACTTCATTGTTCCCAAGAAGGATTGGGGGGGGTTGCATCCTATTCTAGATCTGCGCTCCTTGAACCGCTCTTTACTGAGGCTCAGGTTCAAGATGCTTACTCTCAAGCAGGTCGTGTCTCAAATCAGGTCCAGGGATTGGTTTCTTATGATAGATATAAAGGACACCTACATATCCCTCCTCCCTTATCAATACTGGGTCTTTCCGTTTGTCCTTGTGCTCTCACCCCGCACACACTTAACAGAGTGTATGAATGCAGCTCTGACCCCGCTGAGACTCCAGGGCAACCACATTCTGAACTATATCGACGATTGGTTGATATTAGCTCAATCAGAGCTTTTGGTCGTCCGGCATTGAGATGTCATTTTCGCCTATATGAAGAAGCTGGGATTAGACTAAACGCCAAGAAGAGTACGCTTTCTCCAGTACAGAAAACCACCTTTTTAGGCATAGTCAATATGGAGGAAGTTTTACAGAGCAGAAATAAATCTGTTTGCGACTCAAGAGACTTCGCACTGTACCCTCTGGTTTTCCCCCACCCAACCCCTCTTGGGCTGGACGCCATGGTACAGACGTGGCCGAATATATATGTATATTCATGCTAATTATACAACAACCCAACTTAATGTAATGTATTCAGGATTGTTGAAATCCATTTCAAAGGAAGCACTGTACTTTTGAGTATAAAGATTGGTGTTTAATATAGGATGCATTCATATAAACACTTTAAAATGTGTCTTTCATTGTGGGTCTTTTAGCACTACTGATCAGTATTGACCACTTATAGTCACAAATGTGAAGTGTTAGTGCCAAGGGAATTACCAAAAAAAAAAAAAAAAAAAAAAGATTGACATTCATCAGTTAAACAAAGGTTTCCTCTGCAAGAATCCTGTAAAACACAGGATTAATAGAACATATATACTTAAAATATAATATTTTATATAACTGCTAGAAACGGATTGACTAAATAATTGTTATTGTTTTTATTTATGTTTCTTCTTTTTCAGTGCAAGCAGTTCTAATCCAAAGCTTTCTGAAAGATTTACTAATGCACTTAAATCTTACATCTACACCCCTAAAGATGGTAACTACCACTTTGTACGTACAATAGTGTAAGGTGGTAATGTATGCTTTATCATAATTTTGCAATTGTTTTTTCTAGTTTTTAGGTTCCCTTTGAAGTTAGTCATCTCTTTAGTTGTGGCATTAGTTGCTGTTTATCAGGTTTGTAGCTTTCTAATGCCCAAGTAAAGATATTTATATTGCATTCTGCAGGATTAGAACATGCCTAATTATAATTCTGTTTTCCCATGTTCTATCAGATGGCTCTCTTGCTGGTCATTGGAGTAGTGCCCACTCTCCAGATTGTCCGAAAAGGAGTGAACGAAGACATTGCATTTCTCCTGGCTGGTTTTAACATTATTCTTTCAGCCGACCGTAAAGAAGTGGTTAATATTGTAACATACTACATGTGGTGTATTGAGGGTGAGTTCATAATCATTTAGATCGAAATAAAAAATAATTTGCAAATTTATGCAAATGTTTGCATCCAGAATGCTTGATAAATCAGAACTGTCCTGTAAATGTTTTACCAGTCCTTCACTGCTGCATAATGTTTTCTTTTATTTGTAATATTTCATACATCTGAAAATGTTAACTCCACAGTGTAAATAAGAAGCCGTTTAGGATATTACTTTCATTGACTCAGAGGCTTCTGTGCTCAGAAAGACCGCAGTCTAATTATATTAAGTTCCCCGGCAACTACAAGAAATATTGCCAAAGACCTGCAATGGAAGCATTGCTAAGTGTATAGATCCACTGTCACTTTCCACTTTTTACACAAACCTGTCTAAATCTATACTATGTGCAAAAAAACTTGCATGAGTCTACATACACAAATTACTATTAGATAATAGTGATTGAGTCAGCAGAGCAGGCCGATGGACCATAGCATAGCTTACTTACTAATCAGCCAGCGATGAAAAGTGCTGTGTGTGTGTGTGTGTGTGTGTGTGTGTGTGTGTGTGTGTGTGTGTGTGTGTGTGTGTGTGTGTGTGTGTGTGTGTGTGTGTGTGTTTTTGTTATTTCAGTATGCTATGTCTCAGCAGTAACCCTTACCTGCTTGGTTAATCTGATCATGTTTATGCGGTCCATGGTCCTGCACAGGTAAGGGTAAAATGCACATAAAATTTCTCTTGGTCTGATTCTTTTATTTATACAACAAATTGTAGAAGATATTGCATTCTCAGTGATTATAATTACGGCCAATAAGAAAAGGCTTTATTTGACCCTAATTTGCAAACAACAAACTGAAAAAAAGCTGTCTTACAGCTTTACTGTCTTACAGCAATTTTCATTCAAATTGTTTCACACATACTCACTTTATTCCTTATACATGAGGACCCTTTTAATTCCCACAATTACACATTTGTGAATTTAGGTCCAATCTGAGGGGCCTATACAGAGGGGATATCTACAATGTGTATGACCGCCAAAGGAGCATAAGACCATCACGTCCTGCCCTGGTCTGCTGGATGGGATATACCAGCTACCAAGCTGCATTTATTTGTCTTGGTAGATGGTTCATCTTATAGCATTACTTTTTTTAATTTTCTCTGAATTATTCAGTAACTACAAAATTAGACATAAATGTATGTCTGGAACCATGCATGAATTTAATTTTCATCCAATAATATAAGCAAATTTGTGTGTGCATTTCTCAATTATGTGTTTGTTTTTGTGTCAAGTATAATAGAGTAAATCTCTGTGTCTGTTCACATCAAGGCATGGTCATTCAGACTCTGGTGTTCTTCATTTGCTTTCTTTTTGCTGTGTTCCTAATCATCATTCCCATCTTAAATGGAAAGAATCTTGCTCTCTTCCACATCATTGGTAGAATGTGGTGAGTACACTGACATTACAGCCGATGAGGATTATCAAACAGGGTACTTCTTAGTGACTTTGAGCTTTTAGTATCTTCTGCATCTTTATTGCACTATACAAGTGCACTACACAATCTCGCATCCTAATCCATAAACACCAGCACTTAAAGAAGTGCTGCTTAAAACAGATCCTCTCTTATGGCCTGTGTCTCTATTTCTAGGCCCTTCTGGTTGACGCTGTCATTGTGTGTGCTTATCCAGCACCTTACATCCAGGTTCTTTTTTATTAAAAAAGAAGCTGGAACACAAGACCTAACAAACAGGTAACATTATTGTTAACTGCCAGCTGTTAAGCAAGCATATGTCACTCCATACTCTGCCACCGCAATTTTTTTTTAAAAACACTAATTTTCTCTATAATTTTTATAATAATTTTTCTTTATGGGGAAAGAAACACTTATTGTTTAAGTGACTATAAAAAGTATTCATTAGTAGTCTGTTTAATTCTGGTTACCTAGATAAGTATTTTTGCTCATCTCTTTAGGGGGTTTCTGTTCCTCCTGACCTACCTGCTCTTTCCAGTCAATGTACTAGTTGGTGTGTTGTTGGGAATTTGGAGGTTGGTCATCACAGCTTTTTTTAACATTGTCCATTTGGGCCGCATGGACATCAGCCTCCTCAACCGCAACGTGGAAGCTTTTGACACAGGTACATCAGATTGCATTAGTAGTCTGGTTTAGTTATTGGCCAGCCTGCCATCCTTTAGTTTGTTTTTTTTTTCCACATATGAATTTACAAATTAAAAGAAAAATCAGTGGATATTATGCTGTGGGAGACATTATACTAGCATAATGTTTATGCCCTCAATCATTGTCCTGATGTGACTGTTACCAGGATGTCACAGTCTCTATTCACAGGGCACACAGGCTCCCTGAAAGATTTCATGAGCCTGGAAATAATGTACATCATATGCAATGGCCTTCATGCTGACCAGCTCTTAAACCATCAGAATACTTATTCTAATCACCTATAAATTTCCAATCAAATGTGTTACACTTGGCTCTTCACCACTATACACCAGTTGAGGGAATACCCTTTGAAATTGTAATTACTCCAGATACTTAAGAATTTCTAGAAACTTAAGAATCTATGCAAAGGAGCACTGATGCTTTCCTGGTACCTCATAGTGCAGCACTACCTTACTAATACACTGTATGTATGTTTTACATTTAATTTGTGAACCATCTGTATATTTGGCTCTTTAAATATATAAGATATAAAAATTGTATGACACTTCACCCCCTCCCAGACAGTGATTGCTATGCAATCTTTAAGTCTTACTTGAAACAAATGCCATGTGCAGTTGCATAGCAGACATTGACAGTGCAGATGGAATTGCCGCTAGACACAATAATATATGAGAGTCTGTAGATTACATTTTCAACAGTTCAACTTATGTGCCATTCCGTTGCTCTGCAGGGTATTGCTGCTATGCTCATTATTTAAAGATTGAGGTCAGTCAGTCTCACCCAGTCATGAAGGCCTTCTGTGGGTTGCTGCTACAGTCTCTAAGCCATGGCAACGGCACTGGGGATGCGGCACGTAATGCGGAGGAAGGTTGGTGATACAATTCCTATGTGTTTCTTTTTGTATATCCACCATGGCTCTATGCAGATAAATTACCTTATGTTGTTATCATTAGCAAAATGATAATTGAAATTATTGACACTGACGCTGTGGAATGATTTTTTTGTTTACTATGCATTGACTCAATGTAGTACACATCTAAAAAAAAATTTGATCACATCTTTTTTATAAACAAATGTTTTTTTATGAAATAGTCCACAGTTTTTGTGTTTTATATGGTATTGAAAAGATCTGTACGAGTAAAGCAGTGCGCTTATGTATTTGATTTCTCCTGGGCAATCCAGGCTGTATTTCCAGGCAGTTGGCCAGCTTTGTTTAAAACATAATTGATTCATCACACTGTCTTGCACGCAGCAGGCGAGCATATCTATCCTGATTAAATTTGTGAGTATAAATTGGGCCATAATGTACAATGTGTCTCTCTAGCCCTTATCGTTGCTCTCAATCACAGATGTGTTAGACCAAGCAAGCATCCAGCTCCTGCTGAACATGGCCTGATCCAGATGTACTAGACTTTTTGCTTTTACAGTTTTACATCCTTTTTATACAGTTTGCAGCAGGCTAGGTACCAATAGTCTTGATGTTTTTCTCCTGTATGGAAGTCAGTCACAGAAAGTGATATGTCAGCTGTTTGCATTTAGAGAAATTAACAAATTGTCAATAAAAGCAGATGGTGAGTGCACCATCTCTGAAAAATACAGCTCTGATTAATCTTTTCATCCCTCTTATAATTCTTATTCATTCCTACAAATTGCTTAGCATCTCAATTTGGAAATATTTATGGGATGCCTTTGTATTTAGAAACAGTCAATATTCCCTTAATTCCTGTTGAACACGGTTCTATTGTGTAGTAGAGATTGGCATTAGGTTGGTGGATTACACAGATGGACCATTCTAATTGACTGTTTCATATTAATGCAACCCAGAGGGCTTGCGTTTTCAGCATGGTAATGGCAGGCTCAATATGGCTCAACAGCGCTCAGAAGATTCCAATTATCGCTGCCTTTAGATGCAGTAGTGTGCAGATCATTCTCACCCACTATGTAGACGATATTAACATTTGAAGTACTGTTTACCCATTTCTCCCAAATGCATGTTTTCCTGTAAACACCCTTGCTAGACATCAGAGGGGGAAAATGGAGTAATGTCATTGAATGTTTATGTGCATTAATGTTTTTGTTTTTCATAAAATAAAAAGCCTGGGGGTTGCTGGTTTCTTTTCAAACCCCATCTGCATACGCACCTATTTGTCATGAAGACTATAGGTACACTAATGTTCGATGTTATCTGGCTGTTGCAGGAATTCAACTGGTTTCACAGGACAAGAAACAGAACAAGGTGCCCAGTGCTAAGCAAGCAAGGGGACACTGGCATCTCCTCTACACACTAGTTAATAATCCGTCCTTGGTGGGGTCAAGGAAGCATTTTCAGCGACAGAGCTCAGAGAGCTTCCTAAACGGGACCCTCAAACGGAGCTCTAAAGAAAGCAGCAAAAAGGAGGGTGGCACCACAGCAGCCAGCAAAGAAAGAGAGGGACCTGTATCTAAGGACTGAGACTGATATCACAAAAAAAAAAAAAAACAGACCGCACAATTTCTCTCTGCCTTTATTAAATTATATTGGTTAGTGGACAGATTAAAATAATACTAAATTTATATTATTGTTAGTGTCTGTGTAGAAGTAAATGTTGTCTTAAATAAATGACCTTAGTGCCTCAGGAAGAAGTATACACTATTTCCTCTTTTGACTTTTCTTTGATTGATGCACTGGTTCTTTTGTGATAAAATGTTTGTTCTCATTTGGTAGTTTCTGGTGCAGGACTATCAGAAACATTTACTCTCTTTTTACTGGTCTGAACACCTTGAACTACACTGGTACAGAAATAGTTGTGCAAAGTTATATTGGCTATTTATGTATAATTATATATTAGGATGTATAATTCTCTGAATGCTTTTGTGGCGGCAGCTTTGAGAAGTTAGATGTTGAGATGAGGAGTTTACATGATGAATAAATGGCAATATTATCTTTTTTCAGTTAATAAACTAAGTTTACGGTCATGCATATTTAGTTTAAGAAATGTCTTTTCATTTTCGGTGAAATATAATATGTTGACAATGTTTTGATTGGAACGATTTTGCGTAAAATAAAAGACGTAAGTAATTAAATAAATAAAATTCTAAAAGCGATGCTGTGGCGGACTCTGTGTTACAAAAAATAGACCTTACCCCATACAAGTGCATTATAAGAATGAGAACTAGTTCTACGCTTTATAAAAATGAAAATCCAACGCCATAATTACAGTTCTGACTGTTCTAAGGCGCACCAAATGGCGCACGGTATACTTTTACATTTTTACTTCATTTTTTTAAACAATATCTAGCTGGGTTTATTTTTTATTTAATTTTTTGTTTTTTATTTTTTTCTGTTTTTGTTTGTTTGTTTCTGGAGTAGATGTGATGTTCCGGGGTTCAAACTGAGCGCTTTACACTGTCGCTGCAGCAGGTTGCGGATCAGGACCACAGTTTGCGCACTGCAACCCTTTGCGCACTTCGTTCCTTTGTTCTTCCAAACGTTCCATGAGAACAAAACTACACCCAGATCCCAGACCAAATATACAGCGATTTAATGCGCATTTTACGAGTGTGGAAAAAGTGAAAAATTGCATGAACGACATCGTTATATCTAGAAGAACACCAGAATTCTTTTTATCTTTACGCATATAAAAACTACTGTGCGTTTTTTTTTTGTTCTGTTCTTTGAATTTTGTGATCGTGTGTGATAATTATTCTGTAAAATATATTACTTTCTACATGTTCAAACCATGTAGCTTTCTGCTTAGTATTTCAAATGAATTAAATACCTAGTGCACATATTCTGACATGCAACACAATACAGAAATAGACAAATCTTTTTTTTACTACAGCAAGAACGAAACGAAACGTATTGATCAGTATTTTATTAAGTTCACGTACATAAAATGATATCAAAATCTTTGAAAAGATGGTTAACAACATCAGTCGAACACAATATCTGTCGACACAAATCACTAAGAGGAAGTGTACGGGACGTGCGTACAGGCTGATAGTGAAACGCGACGGTTGGGATAATATATATTTATAAAAATGAGACATCTTTACACTTTACTGCTTTACACCACACATCGACACCGAGAATATCTACCGTCCTATATATTCTAATAAAAACACAGTCGGAAATACTTCTTGTGTGACATGCCACGAACCTTAAACTAGAGAAAGGAGACGTTCAATCAGTCCGTAAAGGCAAAGGGGATCTTCTTTAAGCACCCGAGATCTGAAGTCACATATTACACAAATGTCATGTCACTCGATGGTGACCTGGGTTTTTAGCCTACTTTTTCCGCACACACCATGAGGTGAAACGATCCCCTTCCTTTTTCACAAGTCCGTGCGCCGAGGTTTGAACAATAACTGATGAACATGTACTGTGAACACAACATTACTCTTATCAAAGCCCTGAATTGAAAGACGTTTGATTAGTGACTAACTGTAACTATGAATTTCACAGTCTCTTACATGTATGTATGAATGCTAAGCCTTTCCAGGTGATAGATGTAACCTTGAGTTGAATGTAAAAATCAGTGTGTGAGGTGTGTTGGAATAAATTGTTCGTAGAGATAGGCTATTCATAAAAATCCAGTAACCAATACGAAATATATACATTTACTGCTGAATAACTGAGGTAAAATAGAGTTAACGCACCTTCTGCAGAGTATCACAATAGTAAGGTGATGTGCTCATCGGTATTCACCTGGATTGGAATGTGGTCGAAAGGTAAATATTTTACACACTGTCAGGCTTTAGCGTGGCTCTTTATAATTGCCATTTATTTCCTCAGATATATTCACTGCCTCAGCTCCTAACGGTAACCTGTCACTATACTCGGAGCCCACTTCGAACTCCTCCTGAGTTTTGGACTGCGACTCAGGGATGGACTCAGTTACCACACTGCCCTCGACTTCCTCACCTTCCCCTTCCCCTTCCTCCACATCAGCTTCAGCGTCTCCCTCACCAAGCTCACTTGCATTGAAGTTTTTATCTGAGCCCACAAAAGAGGCTCTCGGATCAAAGTCTGTCTCCATTTGCTTCTCCAGCTGATCTGCATTCTGCGTCTTCATAATCAGTTTGTAAGTCTTCCCTTGATACTTGTACAACAAGTGACAGCAGGTGGCTCCTAGCAAGGGCACTGTGGCCAGAGCCAGTAAGAAAATGCTGACCACAACTATAATAAGTAAAGATGGGATTTTCTTCCTTGTTGTAAAGACAACCTGGACCTGGCAGTCCTGTCCGCCATAGGTGAGACACAGAGTGTAGTTAGTGCCTGGTTTTAAACCTTGGAAACGATATGTATTGACACCGTCCTCAATCTTGGACCACTGAACAACTGAATGTCCTTTGCCAGTGCTCACACAAACATACAGCATGTCCATAGGAGATTTTTTGGATGAAGTCTGGTAAAGAGTGAAAGGTTCTTTATTCACAGTTTCCAGGTCCTGTGGTTGGTTGAGGTGAAGGTTTGATTTGGCATTTGCCATCTGTAAAGGATTGAGTTGGACTTTAGCCTCAGTCTCTGACACTTCTAAAGCAATCACCCCAAAGTCAAATGTGTATTGTTTCAGGTCATCCAAGCTCATGTTAAATGCATGATTGGATATATACTGTGTACCATCACTTATTCCACACTTACTGGTAAATGGTAAAGTATCAGAATCAACCGGTTCAGTTTTAATATTAATCGATGATGTTCCAGTTGGAAGAATTTTGGGCTTCTCATATTTGGGCCATACATTGTTTTTGGGGTTCTTCTGGCCAGGCTTATTGTCAGTCACACCAGTACTTTCTTTTGTGTCCAGCACAGAGTTGGTGTTTTCTTTTTTGGTAACAGCCACCGCAAGTTTCACTGTGTGTTCAGCTTTGCCGATGTCATTAGTAGCAGAACAGGTATAGTTTCCCTCTTCTTTTTTGCTCATATGAGGAATGATTAGAGTTCCATTTTGAAAAATTTGGAATCTTGTATTAGTGGGTGCACTATTAATAGGAACCTCAATATTTTCTACAACTGAAGGCAATGGGAAATTTAGTAGTTGGTTTCCTGCAAATACTTCCCACTCAACATCAGGTTTGGGGCTTCCTTTAGTTTCACAATTTAAAATGACCATGTACCCCTCATGAATTTCTGTGTTTTCAATGTTGGGCTGATATTTTATTATAACAGTTGGAGCCTGACACACCAGTTTTGGCATCTGAGTGACTTGTAAACCAATTAAATGGGCAGGAGCCTCACAAACAATGTTGTTTTGCTCAGGAATGGAAATTTTTGAATTAATAATCCAATCCCTCATCCACTCCAGTTTGCAAGAACATGTAAAGGGATTGTTGTAAATCTGTAGATGCGACATGGAGATAAGAGCATCAAAAGTTCCTTCAGCAATCGTTGTAAATTTGTTATTGTTAATACGAACTGAACGCAACTCTATCAAGTTGATGAAAGCATCCTTGGGCAGATTGACCATCTCATTGTTATTTATTTTCAGCAACTGCAGAGAAGTAAGGTTAGCAAGGTCCTCCCATGGAAAAAGTACTATTTTATTATGGCTTAGGTCCAGATTTTTTAGTTGGTACATTGGTGCCAGAGTGTTTCTCTCAATGGTAACAATTTCATTGTGAGACAGCCAAAGAGATGTAACCTGGATTACATTCACAAAATTTTGTGATTTCAGCACTTTGATTTTGTTTGCTGAAAGGCTAAGAGTGGTCACATTGGATGGCAAGCCATCAGGTACAAGCTGAAGTTCTTTGTAAGCACACTCCACAAAGTGATGGGGGGTTTTATCTGAGCAACTACACGGCGTAGGACAGCACTGCACATTCACTGCAAAGGTAATCACTGCAGTCCCTAAGGCGAGTAGCAAGAAGCACCTGGACGCCATTTTTCCACACCTGCATTGAACACATTAATAAAAAAATAAATAAGTATGCTGCTTATAACTCACAAACTTACTGACTAGAATCATTTGAGATGGGTTAATATTGTATAATATAGACAATAAGGCACCACGCCCTAGATCATATTAACATTGACATATTTACATCCTTTACATTCTACAGTACACACAGTTAGAGATAATGGTTTAGAAAGAAATAGTTAATGCTGTGTTTAGAAATTAAACAGAAGCACCTAAAGCACGGTTTGTTTTAATCTCTTTGTTTTAATCTCATACTAGAACATATTGTACAAGAGTTTACACCATAAACCGTGCGAAAGTTAAACCAAAAGAAAAAACAAAGTGTGCAGGTGGAGCGCGCGTATCTCACAGTGAGCGCAAAAGGGTGAGCGCGCGCGACACTAAGCGATTCACATCCACGCTATCCGTGGTGCTGAAAATGTTTCAAAACGCATCGCTTTTGGCGGGAAAATACGTGAAATCTAAGTCGCAAAAGTGCATAACAAGATACATGAGAGCATTTAACGAATTTAAACGCAATGCCGGCTAGTGTTGATATGCGGGCTAGTTTTGTGCCAAAAATGATATACATGCAAACTTTATATTGCATTCAGTTTTTTGCTTTTTTTTTATTTAACCCCATTTTGTGAACTCAGTAAGTCTTCAAACTGCCTTACCTGTAGGCGAGTACTCCGATTCCTCGAACTGAAATAAGTCAAAAGAACACTCGATGAAATATGATGCGGTTTGTCTAGAGATGGTAAGGAGAATTATCCCAAAGCATAATTAATACTCCTATATTACTCTGGGAAACAAAGCAATAATGGTTGATGGACAGCAGATGAGACATTTTCGTCTCACTGTGGTGCTTAGCAGTCCGGAGGTAGTTCTCTGCATGCGATCGAGTGTGAGCAGAAACCATTGCGCGCTCCCGCCTCCATAGAGCAAAGGGAAGGGGTCGTGCACGCGCAGCCTCTCCCTTCCTATACATTAAAACTACTACTGTCGCGCCACGAATATTATATTTTATGGCTTAAATATAAGTATTTAGTTTAAGCGTTATCACTTGGAACTATTTCATTACTATTATGATTGTTTTAAAACTAATTAAAACAAAAAAACCGAAATGATCTTTAGATATTTAGGCTGTACACAATTATGCACGCCATAATACAGACTATGTAAAGGATATTAATCAATACACTAACGTAGCAATTTCATAGAAATGTATGATCAAACTCATAATGATTTGTCTACATTCAAAAATAGTGATCCGCGAAGTACTTAATTTGAGTCTATAAGATTTTAAATAAAATAAAAGTCGCAGAATGAATGTTATTTTACACAAAGCACGATTAGAAGGTACAAGCTGTTCTCCGGTGGTTATTTTACTTTTTAGTCTTAATTAGAATACCACTATTCCGCGCCACACCAACGATGCATCCAGCTGTGCTGGCACATAACACCAAACCATCGCTCACGTTTTATTAGTTTACTTTTTTCATATCAAAAACCTACTGAAGATCCAGATTCTGTTTGCATTTGTATAGGTAGCTAGTCTGCATCTCACAGAATGTAAAATTTTGTTAAATAATCAAAAAAGTTGGCTTATCACACAATGTGATGCTTTAGAAGCACTAACAGGGCATTTGCACGTTATTGATTGACCATTTCTGCTGAACAGCTCACGAAATGTATTTTTGTTTATTGCTTTCGAACTTGACATAACTAGAGTCTATTAATAATGATGATCAGTCTATAATAACCTGATACTCATTGTCTATAGGCTGGATTTCCAAAAAAAATCATCCTCTTAAATTTAGCAGAATTAAAAATGAGACCCTTGATGTAATCACCCAGACAGACTGATTTAACATGTGAAGGTTTAATTCCACTATTTTTACGCAGTCCTGCGGAACACATCGCTGATTCCAAACACACCCTGTTGCTTCAGAAAGCTCTCGCAATACGCAGCTTCTTATTACTTTATGCGCGCTGCCACCTAGCGTCCAATCTGTGCATGTACTATAATGTCCTCAACATGGTAGTGAATTAATGTTTAAATATGTATGACTTTTATATATTATATAAAAAGGTCAAACTGCTTGATAGTTTAGTTTAATAAAATAAAGTCCCTTCTTATGAAATATAATATCTTGTAATGCCTTGGTTTGCTTTTTACCCAGAAAGGTGCATCTGTGATAAATTAAATTTAATGCAACAATAATTGAACCTTATTATGTACAGCTTAACAGCTTATAGTATTTGGTATGTGGCCTTTCAGCTTCAATGACAATACTCAAGCCGACATAGACTCCACAAATGTATGAACCATTGTACATCAAGTTCAAGTCTCCTGTAGTTAAAATGATCAACATTACAAATCTTACAGTAAATCAACATCTATTCACACCCATACCCCTTCACCGCCTCGCTTTTTGGACAAAGCTATAGATGTTGCCATTTCTCAGAGCTTCCGAGTCTGTAATACATTTTTTATTTATTCAGTTGTGATTCTGTAAGTGAACAAATACAACAAAATATAATTGACGCCACGGGGTAGTGAAGCTATCAGTAAACTAAAACAAATCATGAAATGCTTATTAAAGCACTTATAAGTTAAAACTTTTCACATAACTCATTCATGTAAAGGACATAATAATGCTCACAATTAGCTACAGACATAATACAATTAATTTACTAAGCGGGTATACAAATATACAACCAACCTCAAGTCTTAAACCATATTTTTCTGTTATACCGAAAAAAATCTTATCCAGCAGAGGGCACCATTGAGACGTGTCTCTAACAAAAGTGTGCACAAATTGAAGTAAGATATTTATGATGGGACTAATGACGAAATGGCTCTAAATGTAATCATCCAAATCTTAACGTATGACAAATACTTGACGCTGCGTTGTGTGACGTTGTGAAATCAGACGGCGGTGATTCACTGAAATCATTTAATGTCTCTCCTGATAAACATAGAACAAATAAGCAGCCTCTGTGGAGATATTGGTCTTATTGTTCTCTCTAAGTAACATTATACGCATGAATTTAGGTGGGAAAAAAATTATATAAAAGTAATAATTCATATAAGATTATCATAAACTTAAGAGAAACCCACCTCTCTTATGAGATTTCAATACAAAAAGGGAAGAGGACGCTAAAGTCTAATTATAAGGTATAATAATAATAATAATAATAATAATAATAATAATAATAATAATAATAATAATGTCTCAGGTAAAGATTCTAATATCAAAGCATTTAAAGGAGAGGCAGTCATTTTGATCAGGAAACCTCATTCCCACCCCACCGGAATCAATGCAAGTAATAACTGCCTTGTCCTATAGCCCAATCTACAAATCAAATATATGCATTACTATATTCCTCATCTATTATAAACATTTTAATAGTCTTACTGTAGGTGAGTGACTTCTTTCTTGTTTAGACTATCACAAATTTCATCAAATTGAAAAAATACAATTAAAAGGCCAGAAGTAACAATGATGAGTCAGATTTTTTAGTTGTTTTTATTAAAGAGCTTGGTGTTCATGTTTAATATGACTTATTTGGCTTATCTTTTCAGATTTAGAATCATCTTGATTGGCAAAGTATGCCTCAGCAAACAATACATTTGTTTCTGGTGTGGAGTAAATCAACAGTGCACATATTAACATACACACACTGCACAGCAGTGCTGGACAGAAACAAGACATAGACTAATTTATATTTACTAATAACACAACTAAATATCCAAAAATAAAAAGCAGTACACATTGGCCTAAGACACAAAGTGACATAATAGTGCAGTGATTGTCTAAATAGTTAAGAAAGGGGGAGAGGAAAAGAGGGGAAAAGAAAATTATAATATTGCACCTGTATAATATTAATTAGAGGACATAAAAGTAGTGTTGAAGTTCAATGTCCAGTATTGCAGAAAGTTTCAACAGACTATGTGCAGGGTGTGAGGGGCCTTATATAAGATGTGTACAAGTCCAGAAGCGAGGGAAGACTGGTCTCTCCTGACCTAGCTACTCTTTAAAGTCAACGTTTGACTTGTTGACTGATGCACATAGAATGGATTCAGTCATGGTCCTGTAGAATTGCCACAGCAAATCCTCCTGTACTGTACTGGTCACTGGTCAGAGTTTCACCGTATATTCACTCTTTCTTATGTTGTCCTTATTTGCACTAAATGTTGCACATGCACACTTTATGTAGTGTTCCAAGTTTCGTGTCCTAGCTAGTTTTCTGTAGTTCTATGTTACTTCTTGTTAAATTGTTTTGTCCTATGTGGCACCTTGGTCCTGAGAGAACGTTTTTTTTCGTTTTACTGTGTACTGTACTGTATCTGGGTGGAATTACAATAAAAGCCTACTTGAATTGATTTGACTTAAACTTGTTTTTTTCTTAGTTGGTGAAGAAAGTACATCCTCTGATGGGTTTTCTTAGTTATATGAGTGGTGTTCCTCTTCCACTCCTAGTCTCAAATCTTCTGTTCAAGATTTGTCCATAATCACACTTGGTGTGGGATTAGGATTATCTAAATTCAGACAAATTTAATCAAAACCATTTATGAATTTATATTACAATAAAATTGATCGGCTAGTGTTCAAAGTAGCATTCTGTTTGTGTGAAATATAGTTCACATTTTAAATCTATGGTCACTGAGGGTTTACAACTGGCCAGGGCCCCTGCATGCACACTGTGGAAATATGCTGTCATATCATGACCCACTATAAGAAGTAACATTGTTATTTTAATTATACAAGAAGTGTGGTACTAAGCAAATGCTTATTTGGTTAACCTGGGTTTTAAGGTTTGCCTGCATTACCCTCAGAGAGCAACATGAGACCTTATAAACCTGATTAAGGTCACATCAGGATCTCCTGAGTAATCAGGTAATCTAAGTCCTGAATAGGAAACCAAATAAGGTCTGTGAAAATACTGTAAGACAATGCTTTTTTTACCGAGCTCTTGTTCTAATAACTGATAAAAGCTAACAATTATAATAATGAGTCATCCCATTTTTACTGACTTTTTAGAATAATGGTTAGACAGATTCCTCAAAAAAATTATTCAGTATAAAAAATGTATATCCATCAGCTCAGAGGGACCTTTAGTCATAAGTAGGAAAATACCCCATGTACGTCCATACATTTCATCTTGAACAAAAGGAAAATACTAAATATATGGAAGCAAAATTGTATTACCAAGCTGTGTTTGTCTACCAAAGACCTAGATGTGGTATTGCTAAACTGAGTGCTTTATTTATTTGTTAAGTCACATAAATGTACAAGCTTATTATAGGCTTATCTACCTTGCTACATAGACTTATTTATTAGCTAATCATACCAAACACATGCACTTTGACTAATTATGTAATTATTGACTGTAACCCACAACTTGTTCTCAAAAATCCTTCATCCTCTAGCAAATATATAAATAATTACAGTAATACATATGTGAGCATTTCAGGGTGTTTAGTCTACTTTTATCATTTCTCACAATATTTAGACTTTTGGGTGTTTTTTTTAAAGTCTTGCTCACTTCCTTTACTTCCCTCTGGTCTCCATGTTGCAGTTTCACAATGATTTAAATTAAACTTCCTTTATCCTGTGTACACTACATTGTCTAGAGAAAACAATATTGGGGCTACAATAATAAAACAACTCTGGAAACAAGACAAAGACTTGGCTGTTTTGTCATGTATCCTGCATCAACACCTGCTGTTGTAATTCCCCATCAATAAATAATAACGTGACTAAATGTTTTTCCATAATGTAATGGCACAAATTTATATAAAAAAAGGAAAAAGTAAAACAGGCAATGATGAAAATATCCTTGAACATTACAGACAAAACATTGTTTTCCATTCATTAAATGTATAAACTGACAACTCCACACTCGCCAAATAATACTGGGTAATTCAGTGTCTGGTTGTTTGTTGTTAATACGTCAACCCCTGGTACTATAACAGAGGGGCTGCAGCAATAAAACAAATATAATTCTTTTCTAGTTACCTTTTCCTTTATGCTCCATTAGTTTCTTTCACACACAACACACAGAAACCAATAAAGCGACCAAAAGTACCTGTACATTGTCGATCAATAAACTTGAAAAATAAATATATAAATGCATAAAGACCGCACTACAGACAGATTTTGCATTTCACATGTCTGCAAATCGGCAAAATAAAAATCCGCGAGTGCGCTCTAAAACTAACGGAACATCGGTGGAATAAAAAAATAAAAATAAAAATATATTTTTTTAGAATGAAATAAGAACAGATTTTGCCTTTATAAAATATCCCTGCAGCCAAGATGCTCCTGTGTCGGTTATGGATTATGGAAAGTGAAACTTACTGTAAATCTGTCACAGGGTGGTTGAATTTATGTACGCATATTTAACATATTTATTAAAAGCTTATTTATTTTTCCATTTTTATTTACAGAATTATAATAATATGCTGTATATTTATTTATTGGTTTAGGATTTATTTACAATTCTATGTAAAATTGAGACATTGAGCACCCCCGCATAACCAAAATGGCATGATCCTTGTTTCATAAATACCTCTGTCGAATCAGGCTCCTCCTATCGAAGCATAGAATATTTTCCTAAACACACTATAACATCTCAGTTACATACGGAGTCTAACACACACACACACACACACACACACACATATATATATATATATATATATATATATATATATATATATATATATATATATATGTGTGTGTGTGTGTGTGTGTGTGTGTGTGTTAATATTAGATATTATTAATCTATACAATTCAGTACATATTTCAAGTGATGAACATCTATTCCAACATGATAGAAATTATAAATCCCTGATTTATAATTATTAGATTTCCTGCATTAACCCTCTCATTAACTGCTCTCCAGTTGCTCTCCAGTTTCTGAATCTTCTGTTTGTTCTTTTCAAAGATAAATAAACTACATCTTGTTTTACTCCCGGTTTCCGCCATCTGGTGTTTCGTGACAACTACACTATACCCACACACGTGGCAATTGTGACTTAAGGTCCAACAAACCAGTAAACTTTGCTATGCCTATATGCCTATATGGGCACCAGCAGCACAAGTTAGATGTATACCAGGAGCCACAGCAGCAGATATATCATCTTAAGTTTTTAGACAAGCATAGGTATTCCAAGATAGCATTTCCTGTAGGAGCTAATGATATTAGGCAAGGCTGGCCTGTTAGGGTGGGACAGTATATATCTCAATTGGGATTGAACATGCCCCTGAGGTACCAGTGACCAGGAATCCTGATCCTATTTTCTTTCCAGATCCTCCTAATCCAAACACATGAAAATCAAGGCCTGCAGGCTATAATCAGCCATGCTACCATTATATCCGACTCCCAAGATTATGTCATATGTCTATTATTAATGGCCCACAGGTAAGTCACACTAATACCACTACAAATCCCAAAAAGCACTGTAACATCTACTGCACAGCGAAGAGCTATGAACGCCAGCCACTCCTTCCTGCTGCTATAATGGCACATGCATCAGGACACTGAAGCTTTTATTTAGAACAGGTGGGAGGCAGAGTACCAGTTTGTTGACATTGAAGGTGAACCTGTGTGCCTTGTTTGTGGAGCTAATATGGCTGTAATGAAAGAATATACCATAAGATGACACTATGAGACGAAACACCATGACAAGTGCAAAAACCTGGACACACAGCAGAAGCAGAGTCTGATGTCATGGAAGAAAATGTTTACAAAAGCAAAAGTCACAAATTGAAGCTGTTGTGAAATCTAGATTAATGGTGGCAGAAGAGATCAGACTAAATCAGGCTTGCATCTTGTGACCAGGCAAAAAGCAAGCATTTTCAAATGTAAGCCTAAGCAAAAACACTTTTGCTGAATGGATATGTGAGATTGCCAATGATTTCCACTGATCAGTTAAGGAAACTTGCCCAGCATCTGTCTTGGACAAAATGGCATGAGAGAGAAAACTAAATAGCCTATATGTTTTTGGTTTGTTTAATTTTTTGCACTTTCCCATGAAATTAAAAGACTATATTTGTAGGATTTGCAGATTTTCTTCAGCTGGTTCATATTTGAAATATTTTCATTTAGCTTTTAGGATATTAATGAAAAGCCATTATTTTACTTTTTTTTTTGAGAAAAATATTGAAGTCTGTTCAAATCCACATTTCAGTTACATTACAGTCTGTTTCAAACTGTTAAATAAATGTTAGTCCTGTTAATCAAACTTAGACCATGTTTAAAAATGTTGGCCCCTCCTGTGATTTTGAATTTGATTGTGAATTTGACACCAATGTTCTAATCCATCATGATGCCCTACCTCTGGATGTAGAGCTTTTCAATTGTAGACCACTTTGTATAGCTGAGGATGGTTCCACATGAATAGCCTAACGATCCATGAAGAGTAAACCCCACTGTAAAAGTGTTAAACAAATAAAACTGAACTAAATTGAAGTTAGGTTAGCCTATTTAAAATTCAGCCTATATTTTAAATATTTTAAAATATATATAAAATGTAAAGGACTTTTGAGCTTAGTTAGCAATATTATTGGTTAAAAAATATTTTAAATTGAAAACACTTTAAAAAACATTATCCCAAAAATATTTACATGGCCTCATAATCACGAAAAGCATTATGCAAAACATATTACATAAGCGTTTAGGCCGTCACAGTTTTACAGCCAACACTTCAGAATACACCCAACTGTGGGCTGTTTTATTGCTTATATTTGAACACTGTTTAATGATTAGCCTTAATACAGGGTGAAGTCCCAGTTTATTGGTAAGGAAATTAATGTGACTAGTATTATCCTAACCCTTCACATCCACTGACGTACACTTTTGTCTGCTTCCAAAACACGCACACCCACTTGCTTTTCCTGCCACTATTTATAATTTTGCTTTATTAAATAGGACAAAGACGGAAAGAAGCTTCAGCATAAAATGAACATATTGCTCTTCAGACAGATAAGTGTACGCTGAAAAGAAGTGCAGTGAATACAGTCAACAGCCATTCTTTCTGTGCTGTATGTTTGAAGGTTCTGTTGAGGGTCCGTGGCTCAGATTGACCATGCAACTGATATACTTTAACTGTTTTCTTGTAGTTATGTTCCACTGACACACAGTTGTACATTCCATAGTCATGTTCACTGACAGCTGGTATTAAATAAAGGCAGTAAGACTGAGTCCTCTGGCATGGTTTACAATCACCTCGGTGCTCCCAGCTATAGGTAGCATGATGTGAGTCAGTTGGGCAGGAAAGGTAGAAAGGGACATCCTTGAACACAGTATGTACTACTTGATTGGTAGAAAATAAAGATGATTCATCCTGCTTGAGTCTTTTTGGAGCTGTGCAGAAAAATGCTATGAGAATTATTTCAGCACCAGATAACTGAAAAAAGAGCCACACTGGAGAGGATAAGCAAATCAATAGGGAATTTATGCAAAATCTTACCTGATATTATTGAACATGCGTGCGGATCACCAGTGGATATATTTTGAATTCCCCCTCTGCAATTAAATGACAATACACACCTTTTAGCTCACAGCCTTTTTTTTTTTTAGCTTGTTTACCATTTTTGAGGACACAATATTATTTTGACAAACTATAAAATATGCAAATGTACTTAATTTGTGAAGAGCACCCATTTTCAGTCCAAGCACAGTATGGGTCCCTGGCAAGAACACAGTCTTCACAGGATGTGTTATAGTCCTGGCACCTCTGCAGGTCTAAGACAGACATTTGTCCAGGATATCCAACAAACAACTTTCTCTAAAGAAGTAAAGTTTCAACAACAAAGAGGAAATATACCATTTACCATTTAAGGTCAGCTCTAAAAAAAGAATGCATTTTTATGGATACATAGATACATTCTAAAGAACAAAGCAAGGTTTTAAGTTAAAATATTCTGTACCTTTCCAGAGTCTAGTTTCATAGACAGAACAGGAGCAGGGCCACTGCAAAGTCTTGTCTCAGAAATGATAAAGACTTTGGAATCATGTTCTAGAATCTTATGGATTGTTCCAGTGTCTGCAGATTACACACACACATACTAAAGCACAAAATAACTAAAAAGGAGACATTCAGAGATGCAGCTAATACACAACATTTTGGGTCTACAAGAAAAATGTATTCTTGTCCATGTTAAGAGTTAATAATGGAAGAGCTCAAATTTGGTCAATGAACTCAATATTATGCATCATAGCATTTGAGTCAGATAACAAAAGTGTAACAGGAAACAGTAAATAATGATAATAATAATAATAATAATAATAATAATAATAATAATAATAATAATAATAATCATCATCATCATCATCATCAAATTGGATAACTTTCTAAAATATTATAACGTACATTTAAATAATTTGTGTTTAAGATGTTAAAGGTCAACAGCACCAGAGTTCTAAAACATTTCCTCTTTTTTTCCCCATAAATTTTTGTTAGAAAACATAAAAGCACATGGGCCTGGAAAAAAAGCAAAGCCTTGCAATTGGTTTTCTTCATTTGTTTTAAATATTGCTTACACATGCAGTCCTACTCAGATTTTCAGAATTTTCTTACATTAACTAAACTGTAGAGCACTAGTTGGAGAATGTTTATTATCATTTTGAAGCATAACACTGAGCAAACCCAAAATAATTTAATATAAGCTTTTAATGCATACCTGTAGCAAGCAGCAGCACATTGTACATTTTTTCATCTGAAGCCTTCACTCTATCCACTGCGACTTTGGTATATTTTTTATTGCTGATGTAGAAAGGGGCATGCTTTTGTATGGGTTGGACCCATTCAGTCATTTCTGAATGGTCTCTAACAATACGCATAGTATGGATGGGCAGGGATGTACTGTCCTTCACACACTGAAAGCAATCAAAATTAAAAAGACGATTGCATTTAATTATTAAATCCCTCCAAAACTATGAAATACAGATTTCTTGGATTTGCCCCTAGATGTATTGGATGATTAAAAATGCTAAATGTAAAAATGTGCAGCATGTACATGTACAACAAAAGTGTTCCATAGTCTGTAGAGGTGTGTGACATCCTGGCCATTGTGAAGCTATTTTCATATCAATTGTGAGACTTATATAATATCTCTTGCTAGGTCAAAGGATAAAGAGATGAAGGAAATAGTTAGAACAAAAATAAACAACCTTGGCAGAATTCTTGATTTGAATCATTTCCCGTGTCAAGGACTGGTATAAGTACAAATAATAACATCAGCAAAAACCGTTGCCATTATTATTAACAATTATTGCTATTAAGATACATACTACTTTAAATAGTGAATTATAGCCTAGTTCAAAAGAGCAACAAAATGTCACAATTGGAAACCTTACACAAACCAACTCCATACAAGAGTTGGATTCAAATGATATAAAAGCACATGTTGACATATCGAAGTAACATTCAACAACAAATTATACACCAAATTTACATGAGCTTGCTTCATTTAGTTTTTTTGTAAAAAAAAAAAAAAAAAAAAAAAAAAAAGAAAGAAGTACAAAAAAGCTAATTCTTACAGTTCCTGGTCTTGGGTTGGGAATATCTTCATTGTAGCCTTTGAAAGTGGAATTCTCAAAAATGTCATCAAGCTCAGCTAAGGAGTATATGCAAACAGCAGTGACATTCCTGTTTCATGGGCAAACAAAGAGGCATGGTAATACAACCAGTTAGTCCATAAAAAATAAAAATAAAAAAACAGTTAAAGTGAAAAACATTAAAAATTTACAGTTGGGATTGCAATGACATAATCAAGGTGTCCGAAAACAAAAAATGGGCAAGTGTAAGGATCAAAGCTACTTTCATAAGGGCCAAATTGTGATTGCCAGGCAACTGGGTGAGAGCGTCAGAAACAGCAGGTGGGATGTTCTTGATAAGCTTGTGGGATTTTCTTGATAAGCAGAGTTTAGTACTCACCAAAAAAAAGGGAAAAAAACTGAACCGGTGACAGAGTAATGTGTGCCCAAGGCTAGTGGGGAGTGAAGGCTAGCCCATTTGTTCTGATCCCAAAGAAAAGCAACTGTAGCATAAAGTACAAGTACTGTTGTACATAATGCATCCTAAAAGACTGCAAAAACTGTTCAGGAATGGTTTAAGGAACATGACAGTGTTCCTTAGATCTTAATCCAAATAAACATATGTGGGATGTGCTGAACAAATGAGTGCAATCAACAGGATTTACAGCATCTGCCTTTCACATCTTAATTCAAGCGAACATTTAAATTCCACAGCTTCATGCTTCCAGCATAGGGGGAACTTACGCAGTATTGGACAGGTGGTTTTAATTTTCTTGCTAATCAGTATATATTAATTGTACATGAGTAAAGGATGTTATTCACCCACGCAAAGTGAGATGTTTACTGTTTACTGTATGCTGCAAACAAATAGAGCAGAATGTCTGCTAGAAAAAAATAAAGAGGTAAAGGGGATATTTACCAGTTGCTTGAGAAAAGAGCATAGACCCGGGATTTCTTCCAGTCAACAGAGTGTAGCACAAAGACGTCCTCCAAATTATTAAAGTACAGAGATTCTCCAGGATTTGCACAAACAAGCCGTGCCTTTAGGAAAGATGTCCAAATATGTTGGAAAAATCTCTTAGGCCCTCCTTTGTCATTCTAAATGGAGATGCCAGAATGAATAATAATAATAATAATAATAATAATAATAATAATGATAACTGAATGAGCTGGATAAAGCTGCAAAAAGAAAATGGTTCAGTATGATCATATTGCAAGCAAAGTTCATATTAAACAAATTGAAAAGTAGAGTCTAACATTATTTTTAAATAAGATAGCATAGACTCTTTTCCCAGTGTTAAGTCATGTTAAATATTAATACACAATGTACTGTACAAAGATAATACTGCACCTTGCAAACTCTTGCCACTCTAGCGATCCATGGGTCAGCTTCTGGAATTCTGTCTGTGTTTTTCTCTCGAAAGAGAATATAAATTTTCTCATTTAATGAGTCCTCTTGTCTGCTGGCCACAAAAGCTGAGATAAATGTTGGTGCTGGCAGGGAATAGCCCAAAAGAGGAATGACTCTATAGCAACCCATTTAGACTACATTGTATATTCAAACAGCATACATATTTAGTGGTTTTAAATTAAATAGGGCAGATATTCTTAAAAGCTATGCAAAGGCATCAATCTTAAAATGTAGAAAAGAAAATATACAATCTCAATTATGGTGTCACTGTCAGATTTCATATTAAATATATATAATTCATGTATGCTCAGGGATAAGTGTACAATTTGTTATAACTACCTGTAATCCAGGAATCATACATCCATAATTGGTTTTGGTTGCCTACTTGCCTACGAAACTGTAGTGATGTTCCATCCAGGAAAAGTGGAGCTGCAGCATAAAGGTCTCCAGCTGGAAACAAAAACAAATTGTGAACACTATTTAGATATACTTATTGTTACTTACAGCTTACAGCTGTAGAAAGAGTGGAAACAGAGAGTGGAAAGTCAGTTGGCCCAGATGACATACCAGTAGAAGCATGGAGATGTTTAGGAGAGATGGCAGTGGAGTTTTTAAATAAGATTGTTTTACAAGATTTTGGAAGGAAAGAGGATGACTGAGGATATGAAGTGTGCTGGTACCAAGGAGGGTGTACAGAACTGCAGTTACTACAGGGGAATAAAGTTGATCAGTCACACCATAAAGTTATGGGAAAGAATAGTGGAAGGCAGGCTGAGTGAAGAGGTGACTGTAAGCAACAGTATGGTTTCATGCTAAAGAAGAGCACTAGGTCAGCAGGAGTTGTATTGTGTGTATGGGGATCTAGAGTAAGCGTAAGACAGAATGCAGAGAGAGGAGTTGTGGTATTATATGAGGAAGTCAGATGTGTCAGAGGGTGGTAGTATAGGGAGGTGGTGCAGGACATGTAGGAGGACAGTGTGACATCACGGATAGGCTCTGACCCCTTTCCTGTTTGCATTGGTGTTGGACCGGTTGACGAACGAGGTCAGACAGGAGTCTGTGGACTATGATGTGCAAGCAGGGTGGAGTGGGTGGAGAAGAGTGGCAGGAGTGATTTGTGATAGAAGGCGATCTGCAAGAGTGAAAGGGAAAGTATATAGGACTGTGGTGAGACCTGCGTTGTTGTATAGTTTAGAGACAGTGGCATTGAGTAAAAGACAGGAGGTGGAGCTGGAGGTAGCAGAGTTGAAGATGCTAAGATTTTCATTGGATTGATGAGGATGGACAAGATTAGTAATGAGTTTATTAGAGGGACAGCGCATGTAAGACATTTTGGAAAGAGGGTGAGGGAGGCGTGATTTAAAAGGTTGGGACATGTGCAGAGGAGGGACATGGGATATATCGGTAGGAGAATCCTCAAGGATGGTGTGGCCAGAAAGGAGGAAAAGAGGAAGGCCAAGTTTACGTGTTTACGAATGTGGCAATGGAAGACATGTAGGTAGTTGGTTTGAGGCAGATGTAGAGGACAGATGAGGACAGAGTAGTTTGGAAATGGATGATCCACAGTGGGGACCCCTAATAGGAGCAGCCGAAAGAAGAAGAAGACACTATAAAGATATACTGTGACAATTTATGTCACAATATACTTTTCTGAGTATATTAAGCCCCCGAGAAAATCAGTTTTTACAATTAAAAATTATATAAGAAATTTGTAACTTTTCACATGCTTTTTTAACAATTAACAATGCTGTTTTATGTGCCGTCTTTTTGCAGGATGACATATTTCTGACAATATTAATATAATATGAACACTTTTTGAGCCTCTGAAACTGATTTATCTCAAAATGTTTTTAATGTACTATATGCATTATTATCAGTGCATGTCACATACCCACTACAAGGGACAGAGAATTTTGTGAGTATTTGTAAGGTGAGATGCCATGGCCATCAATCATTTCCACAACCACATCAGAGTGATTGCTTTTTCTAGGATCCTATGAAGTGCAAAAATAACATTGGAACAGTAAGGATTCACTGAGTTCATTGCATGCAAAATTTCAACAGCTAAAAGAACATGCTGATGGATGCTATATATTCAACATACCAGCTTCCAGCACCTCGGTTGTTTGCCATTTGTTCCACAGACAAAATAATTATTTTGGAATTCTTCGATTAAAGTTATGACAGTTTCACAAGCACTCTGAAAATGAAGAATCATGCAATTATTAAATAGAAAGAAAGAAAGAAACACCAGTCATGTTAGATAAATTACAGTTAATGAAATTGTAACTGCGCTGTCTAGCATTTGAACTGGAATAAACTCATAACATTATTCAAAGAAGATGCATATAACACTACAACAAATTTTGGGGGGAAAAAACTACAAAACCCAGCTCAAATATGGTTTTAGAAATTTTTTAATTTGCAAGCTTACAAACTTAAAATGGCTCGTAAAGCTTACTTGAACGTTATAGGCATACATACCCCATTATCTTCATCATCTGTCAAGGTAAAGTTCTACAAACAGAAAATGTTGATTAATTTCTGTAAAAAAAAAAAAATTCTATTGTGTGTGTGTGTGTGTGTGTGTGTGCGTGCGTGCGTGCGTGTATATATATATATATATATATATATATATATATATATATATATATATATATATATATATATATATATATATCAGTGGCAGGTGGTCAGGGCCAGCAAAGCCTTCTCTGCTGGCCTAAACACTATCAGAAGCACTGACCTACATTTACAACCTAAATTCTAATATTTGTTCCATGAAATTCTATTAATTTATTCCCAACAGTTTATTTTCTTCATTTCGTAGCGTTTCTCTTGGCTGCAATGCTTCCAGTACGTGTATGTAAACTTTTTTCTAATCAGATTTCAGCCTCTATGTGCTGCCATGTCAATCTAATTTGCCCAGGGCCTACAAAGTCAGTTGGCTCTTTTACCTTAGTCTGGCTCTGCTGGCTCTTTTACCTTAGTCTCTATTAGCAACGGTCTGTTTCTTTAACCAATTAGATTTCATATTTGCCTCACAGGACAATAGTGTCAGCATTTTTCCGTCCTTTTGATTGGTTGGTCAGTGGGAAACTGTTACAGCCAAGTTCGACTTTGATTTGGTCTCGGACATACTTAAAATACATTTTCAAGAAAAGATAGACATCATGAGGAAATGTTGGCCAACCCTGAAGCTATCTAGCTTGTCTCAGCCTGGGAAAGGGTTTGTTCGCCGCTTCCAGACCAGTAAATACGAGCGGTACCACTGACTTACAGCCTCTGAGGAGCGGTGCAAATTATGAGTCTGCATCTCTGGTGAGTAGGTTGTATTTTATTACATTTTTCATGTTTTTGTCATGTTATTAGACAAATTTTGATTCTAAACTGCTCCAGATGATGTAGGTGCACAGTTGCGGTTGTAGTGTAGAGGTTTGGTGCTTGCTTTAGTAAAATGATATTCACTCTCCATATGCGAAATGCCTCTCTCTCTCTGTAATGCCACACGTTATTATATTGTGTTTTTGTATTGTATTGATGGTTTCTATAATTGCGAGGTGATAGTGGTGGTATTAAGAGGTAGATTAAGTGGGGTAAGACCCCACTGAAGGCTCAGGAACCAAATGCACAGCCCACCACTGATATATATATATATATATATATATATATATATATATATATATATATATATATATATGATATTTTAATACATACAATTAGACTAAACTGTGGTTTTTAGGATATGTAGTAGAATAGAATAGAAGAAGTAGTAGAAGAATAGCCTTGGTTTGAATGCACTAAATTTTTAAACATCCTATACAATTACCTCTACCACTCTACCATCGTTCACCTCCAACACAGAGTTTATTGTCCCCAAGAGCAGACTTCCTGATGCATTTGAGAGGCAGAGGACTGTATGGCTTACATTTTTGCTATAGATTAGCTGGTGACGTGAATTATCTATTTAAAACAAATACAAAGTTTAGTTTATTTCCACAAAGTCACGCACATCATGTATGATAGTCAAACCAGTGTGTTTAATGCAGTTCTTAAACCGCGTTGACGGCTGGCTCTCGTTTACAGAGAAAACTGTTATTACTAATAGTAAAACAAAATATAAAAAACTTGATGTTTGTTTAAAGAACATACCTTGTCGCAGCATTAACCTGGGAATCGCACCCGAACAAAAAAGTGACAGAAAACACGAGCCGAAAAGCAGCGAATTGTAAACTAGTTTCATTCCTGTGTGATAAAGGACTCGGCTCATACTCACAGCAAAAAAAGGGATGAACGTTTCGTTCCTACAACAGTACATGGATATTTTCTCAAAACCAAAATCATCTTCTCAATTAGTCAATAACCTGCATCTGTCTGAAGATTCAATTTTCCGTGCGCAGCATCTCAGTAATGAACTGGAAGCTGGGTGTCCTAAATCCTCTTTGGTGCTAATCTTTTAAACTGCACTGCTGTTGAAGGTGTTCAGTTGAGCACAAGCTTTCAATGTGCCTCGCTTCGCGTTGTGGGACGTCCCTAAATAAATAACAGTCTTTGAGGGAGTACGCACGCACGCACGCACGCGCACTATACGCACGCACACACACGCGCATATTATATTATATTATATTATATTATATTATATTATATTATATTATATTAATCACATAAAAAGAGATTTTTCTTATTCTTTCGTTAGGGGTCGCCACAGCGGATCATCAGTCTCCACTATACCCTGTCCTCTACATCTACCACTGTCAAATTAACCACCTGCATGTCTTCCTTCACCATATCCATAAACCTCCTCCTTGACCTTCCTCCTTCCTGGCGGCTCCATCCTCAACATTCTCTGACCGATATACCCCATGTCCCTCCTCTGCACATGTCCAAACCATCTCAATCGTGCCTCACTCACCTTCTCTCCAAAACGTCCTACATGCGCTGTCCCTCTAATAAACTCATTTCTAATCCTGTCCATCCTCATCACTTTCAACGAAAACCTCGACATCTTCAGCTCTGCTACCTCCAGCTCCATCTCCTGTCTTTTATTCAATGCCACTGTCTCTAAACCATACAACATCTCAGGTCTCACCACAGTCCTATAAACTTTCCCTTTCACTCTTGCAGATACTCTTCTATCACAAATCACTCCTGTGACTCTTCTCCACCCACTTCACCCTGCCTGCACTCTTTTCTTCACTTATCTAACACACTCTCCATTACTTTACACAGTTAACCCCAGGTACTTAAACATATCCTTAACCTTAACACCTCGTCTCTTTGCAAACACACCACTCCACTGCCCTCCCTCTCATTCACACACATGTACTCTTCCACTCATTCATGTACTTATGTACATGTTCTCCTACTAACTTTCATTCCCTTTCTTTCCAGCGTGTACCTCCACCTATCCAGGCTCTTCTCAACCGGCTCCCTACTCTCACCACAAATTATATTTTATAATATTTAAAAAACTAAACTACAATTATGTACGTTTAGTTTAGTTTAGATTAGATTGCAATATACCGTACAGTCATTATAATCTAAACCTGCCTGCGCTTCCGGGTTCAGCCTCAGTGGCGCTGTAGTTTACACAGTGGTTACAATTCTGAACTAACAGACGAAGAAGAGCCTTTACGCAGCTTTCTGCCAGATAATATGGTACTAAAACTACTTTTTTTCAATAATAATTGTTATTGTAGCTCGCAGCTACTAGTTACTGCTGCATTTGAAAGCTATTAACTAATAAAAACAACGATCTTTGTGAGGGTTAATTATGCGTGATAGCTTGCTGGCTAAAATGCCAGTGCTAACCTGTTATGGTATTATGTCTTTTTTTTTTTATTTGTACATTATTTTCTCTTTTTTTCAGAGGTTCCGATTTTGTGGGGATTTGGACTGCCCTGACTGGGTCTTAGCTGAAATCAGTACATTAGCGCGAATAGTTAAGTAACAGCTTTCATTTATATTCAAATACACACACACACACACACACACACACATACACACATACACACAGTATCACGTGATCTCAGTAAATACACTGCATATGTAAAGTATGTAAGGACTGATTTTATTATTATTATTTACACAACAGTCAAGCGTCAAGATGAAACTTCTGTGTGTGCAAGTAATAAAAGACATCCTCGACGAAGGCATTGATGTAGGTTTCAGAACATTTTTGGTACTGCTATAATGCATTCTCAAGTAGATCTTTATAAAACACTAACAACAGCTTTACTTTTCAGTATGACAAGGTGGCAAAACTAACCGCCGATGCAAAATTTGGTGAGTTAAAGTCTCCTTTGATTCAGTATTAAAAGTGGCCCATACATCTTTGACATCCTCTAAACAAACAATCCATAAGCTCTTCACAGATGTTTTCCAGAGTGCTGAAAACTAATATACCTGTACCCCAATCTCAGTACAAAATCACAGAATATGAGTGAATATTTTAACTCATAACAGATGTGTAACTAAATTCTATATAAGCATTGTAATATTTTATTGTTTTGGTCAGTTACCAAGACATTTTACATTAACAGTAAAAATCAGCAAAAAACACTTTTTATGCTCAAATTGACAATCCGCGTTCATTTAACTTATGCTCATAAAGAGCGTTATTTAATTAGAAATAGCACTTATTGTCAGAATAGGTTCTCTTTAAAGTCTGCATAAATAAAACAGTATAAAAATATGTATTAATAAAGAGGTTTTAAAGTGTTTTTTCTTTCCATTTTCAAAAAGTCTTTTCTGTGTTTATCTGCTATCACCAAGAGCATTTGCAAGCTGTTGTGGCATACAATCCTAATAGTCAATTCATTTCTTCCAGAGAGTGGAGATATTAAAGCTAGTGTTGCCGTACTGAGCTTTATATTCTCCAATGCAGCAAAGCATGATGTTGATAGCGAATCTCTGTCCAGTGAACTTCAACAGCTGGGCTTACCTAAAGGTGAGAACAATCTAAAACATTTACAACAACAGAAACATCTGGTGATATACAATTAATTGGACTTGAGTGCCTCATGACATGTCTAGTGATGGGAGTATGAAGTAAAGTACTGGTTCTGGCACAAACTTGGAGAAGGGCAATAGTTTTATTGATGCTTCAAGTTTTAGTTCTCAGCTGCCCTCAGACATAAACATTTAGCCAGACTGCTAACCCAAGGTCAGCACGCAAATCTTCAAGGTCCTGGAAAACACATTCTGGTTTACAATACATGCTCTGTGAGGAGGTTTTCATCAACACATACAGTCAAGGACACACATTCTTCTTCATTTTTTTCTTAATTTTTTTAAAACATTAATACTGAAGACATCCAATCAATTAAATAATTGCCAGATAATATGTATGCAGTGTATGGAATGATGTAGGAAGAAAAAAATGACCCAGAATATATATTTAGATTGTCCAGTAAATAGTTACATTTATCTTGACATGTTTGCACACTTGGGATTCTCTCATCAGATTCACAAGGTAGTCACCTGGAATGGTTTTCCAATAATCCTGAGGAAGTTCCCAGAGGTATTGGCTGTTTTCCACTCTCATTTGGATTTAGATTTTGAGTGTGGAGGCAGGTTATCTGATGCATTCCATCAATCTCTTTCTTGGACAAATAGCTCTTTCATAATCTAGAAGTGTGTTTGGGGTCATTGTCCAGTTGGTAAACAAATGCTGCAAACCAGATGGACTGGCATGTTGCTGCAAAATGCTGTGGTATGCTGGTTAATTGTGTCGTTACTTTTTAGTCACACCATAAGTGAGAAACAGAAAGTCTCCAACAGTGTCCCAAGCGAGGCACCCCAACACTATCACACCTCCTCCTCCATGCTTCACAGTGTGAAACTACACAATCTTCTCACCCTCTCTACGTCTTTTCCATTGCTGCTTTTCCACTGCTTTTTTTGTTATGCTTTCTATCCTGCAATTCGAACATGAAGGCCTGACATACGCAGTCTCCTCTAAACAGTGGATGTTAAAATATGGACCTTCGTCTTGGGAGCCTGTTTTATCTTTGTTTAGGCAAGAAATGTCACAGATTAACTCTTGACAAGGTACGCGTGTAAATTGAAAGCCATTCCAGGTGACTACCTTGTGAATCTGATTAGATAATGCCATGAGTGTGCCAAGCTGTCATACCTATGTCTTTGCAGAGCACACAACCGGACTGTGTAAATCGTATGAAGACAAACACACAGCCCTGCAGGAGAAGCTGAAGGAGAGCAGTCTACGCTGTGAGTATAATAAAAGAAATGGAGCAAACAATTCATGAGCCCCTCATTCCTCAATGTTGCTGATTGCATCTTTAATATGGTATATATCATAAATGAGCATCACTGTGTGTATTCAGTGGGGCGTCTGGAAGCAGTAAACTGGAGGGTGGACTACACACTGAGTTCCAGTGAATTGAAGGAGGTGAATGAACCTACAGTACAGCTGAAGATCCAGGCTCAGGACCCAGAGTCAGGTTCTACCGAGACCACTGTAGTCTCAGTCACTTCAGACAAGTTCAGAGTGCTATTAACAGGTATGGCTACAACCAACAGAACTTTACAATACAGTATTGTTTAATGTAAAATATAAATTAATGTATTTCCCCCCTTTCTTCTTTCTAGAACTTAAACAAGCACAAGCTATGATGAATGCACTTTAATGAATCCATATTGTATTGTATTTTTATTAATTAGTTATGAATGTATGAGTTATAATTAGAGACTCTCTGAACTGTGAGTTGCTTTGTTACTTATTACTGTTCACATAAAGGCCCATTGGAAGTCACACAGTTGGACCTTCAGTTCCAGTGGAATTAATGAGGTTCATTTGTGAAGAAGAAAACATTGTGGTTGCATCAGTTATAAGATTTCTGCACAACAGGTGGTCTCAACTAGTTTTTTGAACTAAACTTTAAATATGAAAAAATACATTATTTGGTTCATTGTGATTCTGTATAAATATGCACAAACTAATTTTAAGGCATGTCAGTACAATAAAGAGCTTTTTGCAGACAGGTCCTTGGCCTTACGACTAAAATAAATTTAATTTACAAAATCTATGTTTCCCAGTTGTGATGGTTATTGTTTTTTTAAATTTTTAAATGAATAAAATGAATGTTGAAAATTGTTTTTAAATGCATTAAAATATTTCTGTATAGGAACACCAGCACCTGAGATTTCATATGACAATAAAAGAACCTAAATGCATAAGATTTGCTGGTAAATTTTCATATGTGACGATTATTTAATGGTAATTTTTTGAGTTAAAAAACTTGAAATGAGTGTCCAATGTTTTATTTAAAACAAATGATTTTAATCATGATGTCATTAATCAATAAATTACTTTTACACAATAACATGACATGCTGCTACAGGAAAGCCATCATCTTCAGATAAAGTCAATTGAGATGCACCATATGTTAACTTTGTTGCCAGCTGTTGTAAATTCTGCATATTAGTTTATTCACACATACAGCAACTCGAAAGTGGCAAAATTTGAAACCATGCATGTAAAATTTAGTACAAAATGTCACATTTGGCAGAAAGGAAATGTCTAAAATATTTACACAAGTTACAACTCCTACTTCTACACCAAAGTAACAGACATCTTTGTGCAGACGGATAGGCGTATGAATGAGTGAATATCTGAATTGTATTGGCAACAGAAGGCGTGCGTAGATGTAATAGGTTCTTCCTGAGTTCATCCCACATTTTTCCAGCAAGTGATCATGAGAATCGGGCTTAGATCCTATTCACAGGCCACACCAAATACAAAGGGGAAAAACCGTGACTCAAAAAGTGTGTGTGTAAAAATGCAATATCAAATAAGTGCAATAACACTGCTTGATCAAACCAAGTTCTTGATAACAATCTTGTAATGTCTTTGGGGTTCATATATGTGTAAATCTGGATCAGTCTGTCCGGTGCCTCACTGTATGCAACTGGGGACATGTACAGGACCAGTATGTTGTAGGCTTCTAATGCTGATTGCCACAGAAACTACAACTCCCATCAAACCGCAGTTTCCTATTCGTGAACATGGCGGTGTTTCGAAAAACAACGAGATTGAATTGTCAGTAGACAAAACTTTTCTTTCGATCAGCTGCACCGTCTATCAAATCTTCAATCTTTAAATACCGTTTCCGCATTTACTGTAGGAAGTCGTTCATAAAGCCAAGCACCACACATCGTTTACTGTAAGTTTCGTGGCCTCTCTTGACCTAAACTAGTTTTGTCTGAAACAGCGTTTACGGCACAATGCCCGAGGGTCCTGAGCTGCACCTGGCCAGTGTGTTTGTGAACACAGCATGTGCAGGTGTGATCTTCACCGGCGCTGTGGAGAAGTCAGAGGTGAGCAAACAAGCCCAGGTGCCGTTCACCAGCGATGCGTATCAAATCAGCGCCACGTCCAGAGGAAAAGAAGTGCGACTCTCTCTCACTCCTATCAAGGTTGAGTCACGGAAAGGCAAATCAGCACCGGACCAGGCGCCTATGGATGTCGTCTTCCGCTTTGGGATGTCAGGCAGATTCTGCTTCACGGCGAAATCAGAGCTCCCAAAACATGCCCACCTGCGATTTTACACCAAAGAGAATCCTCAGAGAGTGTTGAGCTTCGTTGATCCCCGCAGGTTTGGCAGCTGGCGGGCGAATGAAAGCTGGCATAAAGAGCGAGGCCCATGCGTGATATCTGAGTACCAGAGCTTCAGGTGATAAGGACAACACTAGGGCACTATATCTAGGGAAAAAAATGTTTTGCTGACATTTTTATTTTTAGTTTTCTGCTATCACTTCTGGGAAAACAGTTCACCTCAATTGAGAACTCATTCTGTATTAGTTTTGTGTTCATCCAATTTGTTCATCCAATTTCCTTTAGAAATAATATATCTCACCCTCTTTAAATGCCAGAATGTCTCATTCCTCACATTGATTATTAGTGATTGATTCTGTATTATCCACCATAAAGACAGGACTGATTACTCTGAAAACACACCACTCATCTGGAGTAATGTCTTCATTCCATTTGGCAAGCGTGGGTAGCAGTAATTGCCTATAGGTAAAAAAAAAAATCTATTGCTGACACTATTCTGTTCGAAATGTAGATAGTCAGCAGCTGGATAAGGTGCTGTCCGGTTTAGTTTCGGAGTTAATGTGGCAGATCTCAGCCTGCTGTTCAGGCTGTATTGGCTGTTCAGTCAAGCACCTCAACACCATGCCAATCTGACCCTCTGTTTCTACAGGAAATATAATCAGTATAGAGAAGCAAATTATGTCTCGCAAGCTATTTTCTAGGTTTTTAAAAAGTAAAAATCAGTTATTGAGGCAGTCTTTGTATCTAGAGTTTTCTTTCTTTTTCAGGGAGAAGGTTTTGTCCAATTTGGCAGACAAGGCATTCGACAAGCCAGTCTGCGAGGCTCTCTTAAATCAGAAATACTTCAACGGGATTGGCAACTACCTCCGAGCAGAGATTCTGTACAGGTTATTTCTGATTGTAATATTTATCATTGGTTGAAAAATGCTGAAAGTTGTACAATAAAAACAGATACATTTTCCAAACGAAAAAGCTTTTCATAGTTTACATGTAAAAATTGAATATTGCATGCCGTTTTATTTCATGTCCTATTAAACCCATATCTGTTTAGAGAATGAAGAGATACTATTGATTATTAGAACAGTAGAGTCATTTTGGTCCATCATTTCAGATTAAAGATTCCTCCCTTTGTGAAGGCAAGGAATGTGTTGGAGGGACTCAAACCACAACATGAAGATCCCATGAACATTAAAGAGGAGCCAAGCAAAGTCGTGGCAGAGGTGATGATGATAAAGGTCTTGGTCATGAGTGAGTCAGGCATCAAGTAACAAAAATAGCTTTGTTCTTTTCTCAGGAAGCTGTTGTGGATAAGAAGAAAATTGAGCACCCAGACCTCATCTCTCTGTGTCATACTGTTCCACTTGAAGTGGTTAATTTGGGTAAAAAATTCCATCTGTCTATGTTGCATTATTAATTGCATGTGTGACAGTCTGGGACAGAATTTCCTGTGGTCAAACTTTTATGTGTTTTTCATGCATCTCAGTCGCAAGTCAGATTTTTATATTTTATTAGGAACATTTCATAAGATTCATAAAGCCAATATAAAGCAACAGTAGCTGGATAAGTTCTGTACATATATGAGAATAAAATGGGCACTAAAATGCAATAAAGTCACAAAAATACAGAATTTATTTTCCCACACAACAAAAGTATAACATTAGAAAACAACCCTAAGATTTTTTCTCCCCAATTCCAAGGACATACCACCTACATTTACAACATTCTTTCATAACAAAAAAATTACTGCCTGCTTTAAAATATTGTTTACATGAAGGATCACTTTTACGATTTACATCATTCATGTCTGTCTCATAATGTGTGGTAAATGCGACTTGCCTATTACTCACCCTTTTCTCAAGAGTCAAGAAGCTGAAGTGATAATGCCCACATCGATGGCAAAATAATTGCTGATTCATTCAACCTGTTCTGTTGTTTTGTCTAAATTCTTAGTTTTTATCACCTTTTTTTGTCATTTAAACATTTTAAAAACTTTGTCATCTGTATAGCACTCTTCTTTCTAATAATGTGATTGTACAGTCGGACTGTACAATCAGATGACTGTCAGATTTTCCCAGACTGCATTACATATGTGAAGCTTTCTTAAAATTCATATTAAACATCAATCCAAATAGATATGTATTTTGGAGACAGTGGCTATACATACAGATAAAATAACATATGGCTAGCTGGGCTTGTTAACATGGAAAATATGCTAATATATAATATGTGGGTAATATATAATGTCTCTAATATCTATGAATTACTGACATTGTTTTTCTATTATTATTTAGGTGGAAACGGTTATGACCCACAGAAAGGAGATTACACAAAATTAATTTCCTGGCTACAGTGTTATTCCACTGATGGGATGAATTCATTAACAGACCACAATGGAAGAACTGTTTGGTTTGATGTACGGAATTAGAAATGCTTTTAAAATATTATTTCATTATTTCCAGAACAGCTAAATGGATCTGATTAATGACTTTATGACTGCATCCTTTTCAGGGTGACCCTGGTCCAATGGCCCCTAAAGGTAATGTAAGATGTATAAGCTGTGATTTAGTGAACTAGCTGTTTTATTCATAAATTATAGATGTTCAATTCAAACCAATGCTGTCATGAAAAACTGTTTGCTTTTAGCCTCCAGGTTTTCCAGGGCAAAGAGAACAATAAAGAAAGATGTCTATACAGATACAAAGAAGGTGAGATACCACCATGTTTATTTACTGCAAAAGTAAAAAAAAAAAACAACAACAATGAAAGTGCATTAATACACTATGTTTAATAAGCGTGAAATAAATGCAAACTAAGAGCATTTACAGGAAAAACTTGTAAAAAAGGAACCAGGGGCTGGAAAAATTGGGCAGGATGTGCCTAAGAAACAGAGTGGCACCAGACGAAAGAATGCCAGCACACCTGGATTAAAAGCAGAAGCAGCTGAGGACAGCAAAAGACCAAAAGCAGACCAAAGAAAAAGCAGTTCAAAAGGTGACTGCTGCCATTTTATTTGTGATATTTCTCATATTTGCCATATATCTACATGAGTACCACTATGTGTTATTACATCTTTAAAACTCAATTTTATTTTCAGGTGTACAGCAACCTAAAAATAAGAAAGCAAAAAGACCAAGTATACGGAAAGCCAACACTAAGGCAAAGGCTACCAGCAAACCTCGTAGAAAGAGCAGTAGGAATGCCTAAGAGCAGCTTGTAAAAACTGCCTCCGTGTTGGATCAAGAGGCAGACAATATGTATGTACATACTAAGTCATTAAAGGGCAGTTAATAAACAAATCGAACACATCTGTAACACATTAGTTATGGAATGTGATATGTTTGGGATCTAAAATAACCATTTTACATTTAACACATTTATGAAAATTATTTTTTTTTTATTATTTGTCTTGACATGACTGAATGTTCATAGTTGTTCTATGATGCATAAACTGAAAATCCCTGAAACATTTTAGGACGTTACAGGAGAAGTAAGGAATATATGTGCCTTAAAAAACATATAATCAACACACAATATATTTGTATAATATCACCAGTAAGACAATTTTGCTTTGAGCAATGTACTTTTAAAACAGCTTTGGTTTAGACCCATTAGATCAGTTAGAATTACTTACAATGCTACAGCATGCAAAGACATTATATTGACATACAATTCTATGACATTCTACAAATTCTCCAAATCTGTTGCAAAAGTGCGTCAAAGAAACACAAATAAGTGATGGTTGGGTGTCCATATACTTTTGGTTATTTTATATTTAGGTATTTGGTGGAACACCTGCTTTATAGTGTGTAAACTGTAATAAAATATATACTTTAAAAAAACTCAGTTTTTAGAATATTTTTGACTGAATGTTTGTGAATTTCCGGTAGCAAAACAACAAAATATTAATAATTCAAATGGCTGATTTTACCTGCTTTATTCAACTTTTAAGAACTTACAAGAAAATCATGAAACATGTAATTTGTACCAAATATGTAAATGTCAAGGCCAGTGCTGACAGGTGTAGCTCAGCATAGCTGCAGCAGGAGTGAGATGATCTGAAACGGTTTAAAGGTGAGAGATATCTCATTGTCAGTGACTGCAACAGTGCTACCAGGGCGCTCCAGCAAGTCACAACTGTTCAAAAAGAGGAGAAAAGTTTTAGTTGCAGTAACAATAAACCAGGGGTCTATGATTTGTGATTACAACTGATATAAGAAATTGGATTAAAGTCAATAATAAGAGAATTTTCCAAGCAAAAAAACAAAAACAACCATAAGCAATCACAGACCACATACTGCCTACTACTTTTATTATCATTATTATTATTATTATTATATACATACACACACATATACACATATATATATATGTATGTGTGTGTGTGTGTGTGTGTGCACGTGTGTGATTATCAAACTGACACATAAATTAAAAAAAGGACTATTTACTTGAATTGTATACATTTCGTGATAAATTAAAGAACAGCTACTGAGACCCAGGGTTCCCAATTTTTGGTTCAGGAAAATCAGAAGTCTGAAATATACCCAAGGGGGTTTGTGACTTTTTAAAAAATCATTTATTACAGTGACCGAAATCATAACCTACCATTATCAAAGTTGTTATGCCTATATGTTAATAAATACAACGATACTTTTAATAAAATGGCTACTATGGATGGAAAGGCTCTAATAATTATCTATGACCAAAATGAAGTGCTAAAAACATCCTTGATATAAACACTGCAAGACTTTTAAGCTGCTTTTAGCTTTCAACATTTTATTTTGTCAATACGATCCTAGAACGGTAACCATTTACACAACTTACTGCCAAGCCTCTCGCACTGGAAGGGTGGTCGAGAGAACTGCAGCCACGGTGCTTCCATGGGACTCGTACAGGCGGACAACAAAAACGTTTTTCCTTCCCTCAGCCTGTGGATGAGAGTATTAAACTTAGCACTGACAGATCAGGATGGAAACAAATCATATACTCTTCCTACCTGTTTGATAATTTCCAGGATGACTGCTCTTGAGTTTATGCTGAATGCACTCCAAGGTTTGACTAAATTGACGTCATGAATTAAATGCAGTGGGAAGTTAAGATTGTAGGCATGTTGGATGACTGATGCATCCTGAAAAGAGCCTGGAAAGACAGAGTGTCAGAGTTATAACTTTAGATCTAGAAGTATTTTTTATAATGATTAAAAGCGTTATTTTACACCCACCTTTGTGTGGCATGATTGCATATGTAAACTGATGATGTCCCATATCTGCATTGGCATCAGGCGCTTTCGGTGCTCGCAGTCTGAGAGGAGAGAAGAGGTGTAAACATGTTTCTTGACAGGACACAAGCGTCATTAATTCTATGAACTTACAATGATAATGTCATGATATTCTTGTGAACAGAGTAGCCATATTTGCAGTCATTCAGAAGAGCCACGCCAAAGCCATGCTCTGAGAGATCAGCCCATTTTTGGCCCCATACCTAGAGATATATGAATGAAAGAAAAATAGTTAATGGGACCTTTTAATAGATTTGAATATATTATCTCTGTGTTTAGCAGCAGTTACACATCATAACTTTGTACTCAGCACCTCAAACCGAGCCCAGTCCCAGGATGTGTTTCTGTGTGTAGGTCTCTGCAGGTGACCAAACTGAATCTCGTAGGTGGCATTGCAACTGCGAACCTGTACAGGAAACTCCACCTTGAGGAACTTATGTGCCTCTGCCCAATCCACCTGAAAAACATTTCTTAGCATTAAGCATGGACTTGATGGCATCATGAGATTTACAATCAATAATTATAAAGAGTTCTGCTCGTTTTACCTGTGTACTGAACTTCATGTAGGGACATTTGGCATCCAATATGACTTGCTGTGTGATAGTGCTCTTTCCATTGATGCACAGGGAGAAGGTCACGCTTCCTCGCAGCCCTCCAGAGCTCAGCACTTTAGTAGGGTGTACAACATCCTCTACAGGCTTCCTACATACAGAATGTATTTGACCTCAACTTTACATGACAGACTGGAAATGTGTTAGCAAAACTGTTAGATCTTTTACTATTAGGATGATGTGTACTTATATTGACCTGGTTTGAAGATGGTAGTCCATTACATCCCATGCATCCCAGTAAAGAGGAACATCATCAAACACCACGAACTGATTTCCAAAACAACCACTGGAAATGGCTTCCCTATAATGAAAAAAGTACATATAAAGTTAAACTACCTTCAACAAAGAAACAAAAAACACATGCAGTTGCTACTATCAAAAACATTTGGCAATGACCTGTTTGACTGTACATGAAGCAGGGACAACAAACGGCCCATTTTGTCCAATACAGCCTTCAAAATGCCATTCTCCATTCTGACTGTACCATCAGGCTGTAATGAAAAGAGCCAAGAATCAAAGCTGTGGGTTGTGCGTGAGCGTAAACAGTTTTCTTTAATAAAAACTCTAGAACACAATACCTGTTCTGTTACAGTCACTATAGACACACTATCAGCAGACTCTGAGACTGGAGCTACTCCAATACTGGGGGCTTTCACCAAGACTGAGAAAGACAAGTGCAGAGCAGATTAGCTTTATTATTCAGAACTGCCTGCTGTCATTCCAAATAAATAGTGGAAAAAAAGATGTATTTTATTTAAAGGACTCGTGTGACAAAGCCTGTTACATTTTACGGTGACTGATTTAAATCATTACCACAGCAGGAAGAAGGTAAAAGTCACAAAAAAAGGAGAACATGTTCTCCTTTTTTTGTATCAAATATCCCAACCATTGTCAGCATAACCCCTTTTCACTAATGTTCAACATATGTGAAGGTGATGACAAAACAGGTTTGAGAACCTAGCTTTCTCTGAGTGCCCTCTTCTGGCAGTTCTATGACTTCAGTGCGCTCCCAAGAGAGTGTGTTGAGAACCGCTATCCGGAAGTCTGTTCCAGACTGGAGACTAGATCTTAGCACATCACAGGCAGAAAGCAAGAGTCTGGAGCCATTCTCTTGGATTTCTTATAACACAAAAAAAAATTGTTGTTTTTTTTTTTTTTTACTGATTTTGGCTGCATTAAAAAATTAACCTATAGTCACATCATTTTAGTTTACAATATTAAAATGGGCATATAATTCACATTAAATCAATGTACAGTAAGTATACAGTAGTTTATAAACTGCTGATGTATCTGTATATTACAGTATGAATGATCAGGGTAGAAGGTTACCCTTATAATAATTTACTGCATCTTCTACCACCATCTCAATGCAACTGCCAGGAATGACATCATGAAACTGATTGAGCAGCAGAAGCCTATAAAGGATATCAGAAAACAGTTAAATTCCAGTAATTTAAGTTTTAATTAATCAAACTCTGTCAAAGCTTTACCTCCACGCTTTTTGGAGCTCTTCTGCTGGGTATAAAAAAACAGGGCTTTTACACAGTGCCAGGCAGCTGGCCACCTCAATATCATGCAGTAGTGTTTCACACTGACGATTCCCCAGCTTTATCTGTGGTACAAACATGCACTGTGTTCAGCTTGGGTTCCAAATAAACAGCTCGAACATTTGTCTGAAAAGTACGATTATGTAAATTATTTTTCTAATAAATGGCCACAAACCTTTGCCTGAGTAGTGTATGTGCCATTGTGTAGCTCAAGAAAGAGCTCACCTGACCAGGTACACAGGAGGCCAGAGTCAGCCTGAAGTTCAGAGAACAGACGATCTGGACTGGACATTTGAACCCTAATGAATCAAAAATTCAGATATTTTAAATTAGAGCAAGACTTGCAGCGCTCAGTTTATTATAATGCATCAGTGAACACACCCATGCTGTATTTGTTAATATGTTATGACTAGGCTACAGGAAACATTTTTTTCCTTTCATTTAATATCAGGAAGTGACCTGGGTAGGCCGTCCGAATCCTGTACACGCTGCAAGCGGTCTAGCATGACCTGGGTAGGTCCTCCACCTCCATCACCAAAACCAAATAGCACCATGCTGTGATTGGCCCGCCCTTTGTCTTTGTTTTTCCTGATGGTGTTGATTAGCTGTGCAATGCAGTAAGAGAAATTAATCATACAACCACTAGTGAAAGCGGTTATCAATGGCTTTATGGTCAATATTCACTCACGTCTTCAACTTTACCCTTCATCTCATAGGAATTGCCAGGTGGGAAATGAGTCAACACTTGGGATCCATCAATGCCCTCCCAAAAGAATGTGTTGTGCTGTAAAACAGTTTCATTTTAAGTTTCATTTTCATCATTTACAATTTTCAACATTATGATCAAGTGAAGTTAATAGTGTAAGATAAAAGCTGTTTGTGGACACCTGACATGGAACCCAAATTTAGGCTTTCCAACACAGATATTTAAAGTAAGTTTGAATGCTTTACCATTATACTTCTAAACTGAGGTTCATAAAGACATGCTTTGCCAAGAATGTACAGAGCAATAGCATCAGTTATTATCTAATGCTAATACCAAACTAATAAATATTGCTAAAATCTGGTTCAATCTAGTTGCAGGTCTAATTCAAAATCTTTCTAAAAATAGAGATTATTATAACAGCAAAAAAAGAATAAAATGTAAATGTTCATGTTGCACATAGGGGTGTGATGGTCAGGTGTGCAAAAAACAAACAAAAAAACCCATATAATTAACACATCCGATTCTTACTGGAAATGTGTTGACAAGATTCCAACTCAACTTCTGAGTGAGAAAGCGGGAGATACCACATCCTTGCATTATCTGAGGGAGCTGCGCAGAGTAGCCAAATGTATCAGGTAACCAGAACTGTGGGCACATTAAATACAGAAGGGCAAAAAAAGCCCCATTAGTGTTTTTAAATAGAAAGCAGTAAAGATTTATCATGAAAGTGTCTACAATTCAAAGCCATGGTAAAAATAGCCTTTAAACTGACCTCTTTGCAGTACTGTCCAAATTCCACTTTAAAGAAGCTCTGTCCTTCTAAAAACTGCCTGACCATAGACTCTCCAGAAGGCAAGTTGCCATCCTGATTAAAAAAAAACAAACAAAAAAAACACTGAACCACATTCTGTTTGACTCAACAAGTCTGTTGTTAATAGAAACCAGAAATCTGCAAATCAGCTATGCTACAATAACTCACACCTGTCACATTTTATTCTTTAGTTAACAAAGAATACATTTTTACAGTGTTAAAATTAACTACAGAAGTCTTCAGTCTCCCATTTCTTCCCACATATCTGTTTTTTGTCTTGCAGGACATATCAAAATCTTGTTTTATTTTATCAACACTCGTGTGCTTTACCAAAACTGAAAAAAATGTTAATAATCACCATCTCCACCCATGTGCCTCCAACTGGAATAAACTGTCCTTTCTGCACAAAGTGCTGGATCTTGGAGTATAGACCTGGATACCAGTTCTTTACCCACTGAAACTGCTGGGCCTAAGTGAAAAACACACAGACTAATGATTCTTCAGCACAATTTTGTCCCCATAAGAGAACCTTAAAAAACTATAAAGCAGAGGATTTCACTTTCAGAAATAATACAAACAGAATTTTTTTTTTTTTTTTAGAAAGTCTTTAATTTAGCTGACAAAAATCTGACAAAAGCAGTGGTTTATAGTACACCATCATTAGGTTGCACATGTAGATAAATGTACATAATTTACCATAAAACTGGATTGTCTTCGGTGCTCGGCCAAAAACAATCTTATTTTATCCTAATTTTGTACAGTAAGATGCTGCTTTTGGTGGAAACAACTAATTTTAAATAAAGGGATCTTATACAAAGAATAATTAAGGGAAATGTATACTGCCTAATTAGAGGTATCATATTTATCTATATTATGTAACATGTATTGAAGCACAGATACATAATTACCTGCGAGCAAGTAAAGATAAACTCTGGGTTCTTCTCCATCAAGCGGACTGCTGTAACCCAGCTGCGTGCACATTTTCTGATGGTCTCTTCATATGGCCACAGCCAGGCTGTGAAAAGAAAAAATTAGCAGCATCAAATGTAAATTGCGGTTCTCTTCTCTGCCCAGCATCCCCACTTATTATGATGAAATAAAAAATAAAAACCTGTGTCAATGTGACAGTGGCCCATGGCATGCACAATGTGTTGGCTTTGTCCATTTTTCTGGTTGAAGAAAGTCTGGGCCAGGTTACGGGCTGCAGCAAAAGAGCTAGGATTGGCAGGGTCACACAGATTTACCATCTCATTTGCTGTAAATAAAGCTTGATATCCTCGTTGGTCTTCTTCACCAAGCACCTAAATTAAAGTTAAACCAGAGAAACAATACAAGCCTATTTTTTTTTCTTTTTTTTTTTGGAAAGGTAAATAAATATTTAAATTGTTATCCAGATGCAACATGACATTTGAACAGTGCTTCTTACCTTAACAATATCCACAAGCATCTCAAAGTCAATGAGAAGCTCCTGCACATCTTTATTAAAAACAACAAGCTCAGCCTTATGAACAGTGTACTTCCTTTTCAAGTCTGGGGCAGCTATCATGGAACCCATTCCAGCCCCGAACAATCCATTACAAGCTAATTCCACAAACAGAGTCATGCTGTAACAAATTAATTAGAAATCAGACTAATGAGGGCAAAAGTAAAAGAAAAAACTTTTATCATGACAACCATCAAGTCTGGTATTAGTAATCTATGCTGATGAATGGAATTGAGAGGCAGTTTGAGAATTATTTATATACATGGTTGGGAACAGGAGGAAGAATGATGCAGGCTGGCCTTAAAATAAAATCGTCATTAAATAATCAGTTAAAAAAGGAATTAAATAAATACAAAAAAAAGTATCCTAACCTGTGGGGTTCATTCTGTTTCAGACACTCAGTCAGGATGTAACTCGTCTTTTCCCCTTCTTTGGTCAAACCCTAACAAAAGTTGTATGTTGCAAAAATAATTAATATGAGTTAGAGATACTCATAATGTTAGCTTTGGTTATTCCAAAATCATTTACCTGGACTGGTTCCTGGTCTCGCCATACCATTCCCTCTCCATCACTCTCCCATCTCAAATGAACCTCCTTACCTTTCCACTCATCTGGAATTTTTAGGACAAGTTTGAACCAGCAGGTCCACCACCTGTCATAGTAATGAGTATCACTGTAAAGGTTTTCTTATCAAAACCAATCAATCAACCTATCAATCACTCGGTTCAGGGCAATCTTACGTGGGTCCAAATGCATCACCAACTTTGCATGGCTGAAACTTTTGCTGAACTGCCTCTGAATATGGGACACGTTTTTCAGTCTGAAACACTGAGAGAGACTCAAGCGCACAGGTTTCTCCATAAAGTCTGAAAGAAAAGTAGTAGACAAACATATATTGGTTTCACTGTTATAAATTAATAAAAGCTTAAGAGTCATTATCAGAAGGGCAGAGTCCATCAAAGAGAACCCTTAATAACATCATGACAAATCTTTAGAGAACTTTACTTATTTTATATATTTAATATTTTAAATATAAATATTTCATGTAATTCAAAGATATGACAATTTATGCGACTTCAGACTGCTGTCGTGCAGGTCACATGCTGAACATTACAGCACAGCAGCCATCACAAAACAAAAGTAGACAAAATTCCACCCACACCTTCCTCTGAGATTGCAGTCGGTGAAATACACATCAGATATAAACTTCTCTGCTCGCTCCAGGAGAGTCCGTCTGTTTTTAAACACCGGCCGGTGAAACATGATTCAATACAAACTCTCAAATCCCAAATCCTGCGTGAAATCTAGCGAACCCAAATCAAAAATGACGCTTGACAGACACGTTTACTAATCGTGATTATTAAACAGCTTCAATCTGTTCCTCAGGGGCTGACAGTTTATTTTAATGCAGCAGAAGTCACAGACCTCACACTAACCATTAACAGTGACTCAGTGATTGGCTACTGAGTAAAATCCGGAAGCATGGTGAGAGCATTTATATTGTGTACAGTGTAGTATAACGTGCATGTTTTTGGTTATTAATGTGGTTTCAGGATACTGACAGTCCATTCTGGACAGATGACCTCTCAATTTAAAGTGCGGTTTCTTTAATGCCGTTTCTTAACGTTAACAACAACGAAGAGTTACGAAGTCTGAGGCGCAGTTTAACGACGTCATCAACCGGAGCCCGAGCGTTTCACAATAAAGGAGCAGTAAACAAGCCCAGTAAGGGCGCACATTTTTGTATTATTTGATTAAAACGCATGGCGTCGTTTTAATACCACGTTAAAAAAAAAAAAGATTACTATGATAATGTAGTAGCACTAACTCACTGACGGAAGCACTGGCGAGCCGGTTTATCTTTCTTTTGAGGAACACCTCTCCGAATAGCACACACATGTACCCCTTTTCGATATCAGTGGATATCACTGCAAAAAAGTAGGGAATTTCTTTCTGATATCGATGGTTACATCTGCGGGCTATTTGAAGTGGATATGCTGTTTCTCAAGAGGATAATACACAGATTCTGTGACCATCGGACCGTAGAGGGCGCTATTGCTCAAATATTTCTGTACAGTTCAAGTAGCGCATTTTCTCCCAGCACAACAGACTTTTCTCCGACTGCCACGTAAAAAAAAAAAACATCTCGAGAATAAAGTCGTAGCAATACGAGAATATTGCAGTGTAAATGTAATGTGCACGGCGCCAGGCGCGTTCTCGCACAAACATTTAATGAACAGTGGCCACTGATGTTTAAACTTACGCCGTTCGCGTAGCGAAATTCTCTGTCATTAATTTAGGTTCCGTTTAAACAATAGAAATATTTTCTTATTTCTACGACTTTATTCTCCAGATTCTTTTTTACGTGGCACTAAAACGCCGTCGTACCATATAACAGTTCAATTACAGTAAAATAAAATAATAAAGAATGCTTAATTTGAAATAATGCTTCAACAGAGTAGCATTCAATTAAATGGAAGCCATTTGGGAGTCTGTAAATTATAGTAGTTGTAAGTTTATGTTAACGATTTATAAACATTAAAATAACTACAGAACTACCATACATCTGACAACAATTTAGGGTGTCTGTGTTTAATTTTTGTACAATTTTATACAAAATTAGAGAACAACAATGACTGTAGCATGGAAAAAGATTACAATACAATTTTCTGAAGGTTACAACAGTCAGCAATTAGTAGGAAGTGTACAAGCCTCTGCTCTGAATGACTTCAGCACATCTGCGGCCACAGGACAGCACTAGTCTCTCACACTGCTCTGGTGTGATTTTGGTCCACTCTTCTTCCAGTCTCCTCCACAGTTCGGTGACTGTAGTGGGTTTCTTGGCCATAACTTTGTTGCCAAGGATTTTCCAGAGGTTCTCTATTGGGTTGAGATCAGGACTCTGGGCAGGCCATGTCATTATTTCAATGTTTTCAGTTTCAAGGAACTGCTTTACCCGTTTTGCTGTGTGACATGGAGCGTTGTCCTGCAGGAACACTGCGGGCTGATTGGGTGATGAACGCAGGGAAGTACCCATATGTTGTTGAAGGAGGTGCTGATAAACATTTGCATTCACTCTGCCATGTAGCTGTTTAAAAGGCCCAACTCCTGCTGCAGAAAACATGCCCCAAACCATGACACTTCCTCCTCCACTTTTCACTGACTTCTTTACACACTTTGGGTTCAGCCTTTTCCAGTTTGTTGCCGAACATAATGTTTTCCATCGGACCCAAATAAATTAAACTTGCTTTCATCACTGAAGTGAACTTTGGACCAGTTCTCCTCTGTCCACACAACATGCGCCTCAGCAAAGCTTAGTCTAGCCTTTTGATTCTTTCTGCTAATGAGAGGTTTGGTCACTGCAGAGTGGGCTTTCAGTCCAAATGCTCTTAAACGTCGAGACACAGTATGACGAGACAGATCCTTACCCTGTTCAGCACTGAACTGGTGAGCAATTCCAGCTGCAGTGTGGAAACGAGTGCCCATTGAGATCCTCTGCAGTATCCTGTCCTCTCTTGTATTTGTCTTCTGTGGATGACCAGCCTTCTTGGTGGACTTGAATGAGTTTGTGATGTTGTAAAGAGTCAATATTCTTGAAATCACAGATTTGGAATGACCAACTTGTCTTGCTATGGCTGATAGGGTCGTCCCTTTGGCTTCATCTGGACAACCTGCTGCCAGTTAAATAGGGGTTGACAGATAATCAAGGAAATTAGCACCAGGTTCCAGATTAACACCAATAACTGGGAGGTATCTGAAAGTGTTCTCTAATTTTGATCAGTGTGTTTTCTGCAAAATAATGTTTTTTTTTAAATGCCTTAATTTGTGGAAAAGGTGTTTTGGTAGCATGGTATAGACAGGACAAAAACTCCTTCAACTGTTAAGCAGTGGAAGATGACATTATTTCAGAATTGTTCAAATGTTTATACATTGTTCTCTAATTTTGTTTGGGGGTATTTATATATATATATATATATATATATATATATATATATATATATATATATATATATATATATATATATATGTGTGTGTGTGTGTGTGTGTGTGTGTGTGTATGTATGTTTTAATTCATTTAACTTTTTTTAATTATAAACACAGACATATTGGTATCTCGTATTGGTCATTTCAATTTCTGTATACCTTACTTCCTTTATTTCTGCATCCTTTTCAGACTATTTAAGTCAGAGAAGGTCACTGTAAAAACACAATTGACATAAGTTTTTTACCCTTTCAATGTCTACAGAGAACTGCTGAGAGAATGGTGGGTTGGTCATTAAAAACTAATTTTAAGGCTAATGGTTAGTTCCATATTTGTAATATGAGTGTAAAATGTGGGACAGAGTCATGTAATCAGAGCCAGGTCTTTTGCACAGTAGCCTCATTTGCTCTTTCCGAATCTTTTTACACTTCTGGGTTTTTCCATCCACTTTGAAATAAAGGACATAAGAATGCATTATAGCAAAGCACCCATTATGCTGGCACACTGCCACAAGAGATATAGTTTATTAGCCTACCCCATGTTCAATGTTTCATAACAACATGGAAGTTAACAATGTGACATCAGTGTTCTTTGACACTCGTCTTGTGGTCTAAAAAAACTGACACAATGTCCTGCTTTAAACTCAGTTTATGTATGTTCTGTAACATGCATGACTGATATTTTGTTGTTGTTTGTTTACTTTAAATTTGCCACAGGGATGTAGGTAATGTCTCCAGTTTTTGCAGTCATCTTCGTGTCACTATAAAGCAGGTTCTCACCATTCCATTATTACTGATTTGTTTATGTGATAAAATACAAATTAAATAGCCCTTTATTTTTATATCTATTTCCTGTTGTTCTAACAAGGTCTTCTATTGGCTGTACATTTATGGTGCATAAAAAATAAACCATGAGTGTTTTTTGAACAGTTTCTCATGTTTTTTTCCAACAAAAGCCTTCACGATAAGCCTGTAAACTACTGGTAAACTATATATGAACAGTTCCACTATATATTTATCATACAGTGCAGAACAAATGCAACCATTATGGAAATAATAACATTTTACCATAACAGCATTTTACTATACATTTCACAGTGTATTTATAATTCTGATCAAGATGTTTACACACAAAAACACATACTGTTTGGTAATAACATTTACATGTAAAAACCTTCAGGAAATACATAGCATATTCTCTGGACTTGAATAATTTAAATGAAAGGAATGCACAGTGCATTTTGTGTTGTGGGTTAACACATATAATATGCATCAAATCCAACATTTGGCAAATATGTCAGTGCTACAAGATAAAAAGAAAAAATACTGTTAAATGCTTTTATTTTGATGAGTATAATAAAATAGAACAAGTGACATCTGATAAGCAATCAGTATTGCTTTTTACCCATAGAAACCATGACCAGCTTTCACTTAGTGCTGTCGAGGTGCAGTCTATATGAAAGATCAATGAGAGTGCATGGGAATTTGTCTTGTGATTTTTCGGGGACAGTGAGGTCAAAGGTGAACCCACGTGCAGCCTAAGAAACAATGAGGCATTTCTGTTCAACGTTCAGTGGGAATGAATTGTGCTTTATTTGCATGAAGCATAGTGCCCTTTCATTATTCTAATCGACAGAGCTGCACGATACTAAACACTGGGTGGAACCGACCTAACTACCCGTCTCACGCCACCTCAGATTAACAGTGAACCACAATGTACGCGAACAGTGGCTGCGTTTTTCCACTACCTATGTCTGGAAGGATGGAGAGACATAAATGCCACGATCTTAAGAAAACCGCCCACAGATGAAGGATATACCATGTCTACACCTGACATGCACTGCTGGAAAAGCACTTCTAACTATGTATGTGTGATTGCTATAGCAAACGAATGCCGTAAATGACAGGATAATCTCTTCTAACCCCATACTTATAAAGAGGCTATATTGCGTGAAACATTTCCCAGTCTATCCCCACACAGAATTATGTTGGCTTTTTTGGTTTTGGCAGCCTTGTTCAAAAAATAAATCAAAGGGAGAAGTTCATGTTGGAATGTGCAGAGAAGAAAGCTTGACCAAGAAAAAGCGATCCATGCATGTTTATATATACAAACTATTTTGCCAAATGTCTTGGCTCGCCTGCTTTCACATGCAAATTTATTTGAGTGACATCCGATTCTTAAGTCATAGGGTTTAATATGATGTTTGCTTACCCTTTGCAGCTATTTTCCCTTTCAACTCTTCTGAGAAGGCTTTTCACAAGATCGGGTTGAGGTCAGGACTCTGTGCTGGCCAGTCAAGTTCTTCCACACCAAACTCACTCATCCATGTCTTTATGGGCCTTGCTTTTTGCACTGGTACATAGTCATGTTAGAACAGGAACAGGCCATCCCCAAACTGTTCCCACAAAGTTGGGAGCATGAATTGTCCAAAATGTCTTGGTATGCTGAAGCATTAAGAGTTCCTTTCACTGGAACTAAGGGGCCGAGTACAACTCCGAAAAAACAATCCCACAACCCCCCTCCACCAAATTTTACACTTGGCACAATGCAGTCAGACAAGTATCATTCTCCTGGCAACTGCCAACCCCAAACTCATCCATCGAATTGAAGGATGGTGAAGCGTAATTCGTCACTCCAGAGAATGCATCTCCACTGCTCTAGAGTCCAGTCTGCTTTACACTGCATCCGATGCTTTGCATTGCACTTGGTGAGGTAAGGCTTTGATGGAGCTGCTTGTACCATGGAAACCCATTCCATATCGCTCTCTACGCACTGTTCTTGAGCTAATCTGAAGGCCACATGAAGTTTGGAGGTCTGTAGCTATTGACTCTGCAGAAAGTTGTTGGCCTCTGTGCACTATGCATCTTAGCATTTGCTGACCCGCTCTGTGATTTTACATGGCTTAACACTCTGGACTTGCTGTTGTTCCCAATTGCTTCCACTTTGTTATAATACCACTAGATTTGACTGTGGAATATTTAATAGCGAGGAAATTTCACAACTCGACTTATTGCACAGGTGGCATCCTATCATGGTACCATACTGGAATTCACTGAGCTCCTTAGATTCTTCTTCCATTTTTTTCACAAATGTTTGTAGAAGCGGTCTGCATGCCCAGATCCAATAATGGAAGTGATTGGACCACCTGACTTCAATGATTTTGTTGGGTGAGCGAACACTTTTGGCAAAATAGTATACTGTATATACATAAATATATATGCACCGAAATCTATCATGATGCACACATCCAGTAATTAGAGCCGTCTGTGTGGAAACATGGCAAAAGTTCTGTTTGGTGTCCTGATGATTTAAATCATTTAAAACTTCATAATTACTTTAAAACATTTGCATCAATATTTTCTTTTCATGCTCTATGTTAAGTATGGTTTCACTAATAATGAATATACATTTGTATAAAGCATCCATATTTGTCCATGCCCATGTTGATTGAACTTGAAAAGTATTCATTTGAAGTACATTTAAACAGATAAAAATGTGCGATTAAGTTGCAATTAATCACAAGTTAACTCATGACAGTAATGTGATTAATCGCAATAAAATATTTTAATAAATTAACAACCCTAATATATACATATAAATGCAACCACCCATCCTGGGACCCTTAACTGAAGGTCAGGAGCACAAATATAAAAGATTTATGGTATTCTTCTTAGAGTTCTGGGTTCATGTATACTTTTCAAAGGTATAATTTTGCAGATACATCATTGCCCAGGTCTTCAGATGTGGGTTAGGAAATACTGAATTACATGCCGGTGCTTCTCTCTTTTCCCTCCAATTTCTTGCATCCATCAGCTTTTATGTTTGCTTGGTCAGCCTTTAAAGACACACATCCTTAAATTTAACATTGCATAGTACTCCACTTATTAAAGTTTTAATTTGTGATTAAGTAATGTGATTTAGTAATTTCTAATTCATGCCTTCTAAAAAATATTAGAAAATTAATTGTCAGTAATTAATAGATTTCCTGACACAAATCAAAGTTTAATTTAGTGAAAAAGCTTTGTGAAACATTTTGACGTTTAGCACTGTCTATCTGCTATTATAAGTTCACCATTCTCTAATGTGTTGCTTCATACTTACTTTTACTTGAGATGTACAGACAAAGTATAGCAACTAATACATTTGCATGTCTGTAATACATGCATTTAATACATTGAATGTCATTATTATTATTATTATTATTATTATTATTACTTGCTGTTTTATTTTATTTTAGATGTTTATTTTATATATAATATATATTAAAGTCAACTTTCAAAGTAAAATACATTAATTATTTTAATTCATTAGGTTAGGTTGAAATATTAGCTTTTGTTCTTACAAATGGATTGTATTTTGTTTAAAATGCATGTATTTCTTTTATTTATTTTTGTTTTGTGTTGCCCTTTATAGAGCACTTTGATCAAGAGACAATAATGCGTAAATGACAAAAATATGTATTAGAATGAACACTCTTGGTTTTCCATCCATTTTTTCCTATTTCTATCACAGTAAGTTTTTCGAAAGAGTGTTTTTTCATATTAGCCCCATATTCAAATTTGGGTATAACAATATCATTATACCTTTTTTTTTCTTCTTCTTCTTTCATGGAATGCTGAGCATGGAGCCGTCAGGAAGGAGGAAAAGAGAAAGGCCAAAGAGGAGGTTTTCCGGATGTGGTGAAGAAAGACATGCAGGTAGTTGGTTTAAAAGAGTGCAGATGTAGAGGACAGAGTAGTATAGAGATGGATGGTCCACCCCAAGGGAGCAGCCATCTCTATACTACTCTGTCCTCTACATCTGCTCCATGCTCAGCATTCTCCTACCAATATACCCCATGTCCCTCCTCTGCACATGTCCAAACCATCTCAATCTCACCTCCCTCACCTTGTCCCAAAACGTCCTACATGTGCTGTCCCTCTAATAAACTAATTTCTAATCTTGTCCATCCTCGTCACTATACCTTTTTTTACTAGGATATTTAATTTATCATTTTGTATTAAATCAAGCAAAATAAATATACATTTATGTAGTTTGTACCTGTTGGTAGCCAATATTAAGTGTTTATAGTTTTACAAACATAAAGGCAGACAACTTTACAAAATATTGCATTAGTTACTGATAATTTGGGCCATGTCTCATTTTGTAAAACTTGTGGATTTTGGTGGTATTAGTTTCAGTTACTTGTTGTTAGATATTTGTTAATTACACAATTGGGTTTTTGCAACAAGCAAGATAATAAATATATTTTAACTTTACCTTTTCTTTAAAAAACAACAAATGAATGTGATGATACTCAGGATCCCCAACCCAGATGCCAGCAAGATAAAACCAAATATAGCACCTGTAAGAATAGTTAATGTGAGTGTATGAGGGTATACATTTGTCAGACATCATGACAAGACAGTGAAGTGTGTTTCAGTATGTGAAGTGAGGACATTGTTGTATAAAAGTATCTGCTGAATGGTAATTTTGAAGCGAGTGGCTTGATCAACTGACACATAAAGCATGGAGACAATTTTGCTAGCATAAGAGTCATCAGCTTTTGTTATTACCAGATATAAGTATATGTTTAGTATATTAACAAAGTGTTCAGGTACCCTATACTGTACATACAAATAAAGTTAAATATAGTGGAAACAATAAAATATACATACAATGAAGCAGTGCTATTTGACACTCATTGTTATGCTCATGGTATATGAATGTAACTAATATTTCTGTTACAAATATTTTATACTTTTCAAGTTAAATAAATACAAATTTTAGAGCATAAGAGTGCATTTTATGAATGGTTTTGCATAGGAAGGCAGTCTAGCTTTTCACACACATGTCTATTTTAAAGCCCATTATAACAGAGGGAACAGACTGAACAGTTAGATATTAATTATTTTTAGTGGTAATCATTTATACAAGATCAGATGAGGCTCAAAGAAAACCGTCCATGTGATCATGACTCATTCATCCAACAGAAAACGTTTGTCTACACAAAAAGTGAGAAAATAAACTCACTCATCACATGCAATTATTTGAACTAATATTTTCTAAGAATTACATGGTGTACAGCAAAACTTAAAAAGTGAATTTAGTAAAAAAATTACTGTGTGTGCGTGATCGGCACCCTATAAAAGACCTATTGTGTCCTATTCAGGGTGTATTTTACACCAGGATAAATGAGGAAGAATGAATAACCAAACTATGAAAGGTACGTATGGGCACTATATGGATTTTACAGTATTCTGTGAGTTTTTTTTTTTTTTAAACTAAAGCCTGAAACCTTTCCAAAAAGTTGTCCAATAGCGATTTCTAACAAACCTGACATCATGAAAAACATGACATCACATAATTATGTAACTTTGGATATTAAATGTTCCCAATCAATACTTAGTTTCCTGTGAGTTCAAGTTTGTGTGTCTATAACAAGTGTAGATGTTCAAGATAACTTTTTATAAGTACTCACAAATGGAGTTTATACATAAATCTTTTCTTATATCACTACATATTCCATCTGGATGGGTTGTTTTAACCAAAATAAACTGTCAACTTGGTTACTTTGATGGGGGCCAAGTGGAACCTGTTTTAAATAAAGTTTCTTTGTATACAATTATTTAAGCAACACAACAAACATGAGATTTATTTCGATTATAAGGCATATACTTAAGTCATTGTGTACCTGTAAACAAATTGGCTTTGAACATCCCTGAGTGGATTTAAAAAGGGTTTGCTGATTGGCACCTTGTGCTACTGACCTCACTGTCGTAAGTGTATCATTTGTAGAGTCCTCAAACTGTTTATAATAATCTGTGAATAAACTTGACCATGTTAGTGGTTCTTAATGTGATGGTAATACTGTCTGAGCTAGCCACATGATAAACACCACTTGTCACAAGCAAACGTTATGGTGGCATGTAAACACTGAGATGTGAGTGAACCATGGAAACCCCTGAAGCCACTGTGGTCTTGTATATACACACTTAAGCAAGTAAAATATTATATTAGTAATGCTTTGGAATAACGATGAATGTTACAATATCAAATGAACAGTTAGTGGTAAGGCATCCCTCAACTGCCTCATACATCATATAAACAAACAGTGTAAAAGTTCTTGCAGGTTACTACAGATAAGGATGTCAGTACAGTGAGAAAGAAGGCAGAGAACATTGCATATTACATACCCCAGCTCCAAGTAAAGTCACCTTAGTAAAACAGAAAGAAGAAAGCACTTTAACAAAAGAGGAGCATGCAGAAAAATAGGCTACAGTGTGTAATCATTTTGATTATGTGAAACATAATTAAACATAGGACTCACAACACCTCATGTGCAACATATATCCTATAAAGATAAAATGTAAAATAAAAAAGTAAAAAAGCATGAGGAAAAAATAAAAATGTAATAAAATGCAACACATGCAGTTTAAGTGCTTTATTGTTTTTCTTCTACACATGATGCAATTCACAATATGTCATTTTTTTGTGTTTTTTCTTTGGTCTAAACCCACATCTAAAGCTATACAAGACAGAAAACACAGAATTTCTTTAGCTACAGTTTTCCACTTTGTATGACTATAATTGCTTTACTATGTAATTATTGTGACACAAATAAAACAGAACTTAACCCAATAAAATACAAAAATATCTTCTTGCCAGGAAAGAACCATATTCTGTGAATTCTTTTGTTGATGTTTTGGCTTAAAATCTTTTTATGTGTTCTGTACATACTTCCTAGTATGTAAATAATTGTCTGCCACATGAGGTGCTCAATGATTATACCCAACGTATTTCTCGTACCAACATCACACAAATGTGTAATGGAAGGATTTGTTTTAAATGATAAACCATACCTGTACATTATAAATATGTAAACTTCTATTTGTAAAATAAATATGTAAAGCATCAATTGTCACATAACTATCACTAATTCTGCCATTTGTTGTTTTCACTGTGTCCATGCAAAAGTACAATTTATCTCCCAATCCCATAAACCCATGTATCATAAATTACTACTAAAACTCTGGTTAAATAAACAGAGTTTTTTATAAGAACTAAATATTTAGACCCTGCATGTTACAAGGCCTTTGATGACTATTATAATGTGCTATGCAGCCTGTGTTTATAGCTTCGGTGGGGTTTTAATCCTCCCACTCCACAGGCTGCAGTCTGTGATTAGTAGGCACCATGTTGTGGCTGTTCTTCAGGACAGCAGCTTGGGTTTGCCCTGATATCTTGGTCAGTGCTGAGCCCTGGTACTGTGTCATAGGTTTTTGCTTATGTCCCTGACTCGCTTTGGTTAGGGCCTGATCCAGCTCATTTGCCTCATCAGTGGGTCTGGAACGAAGAAGGTGTCTGATTGTTAGCAAATCCAAATCAGACCTGCAGTTTAAGTAGCTCTTCAGGTTCAGATCTGGAAACACTGCTTTTCTTAGAGCTTGGATCATCTGAGCATCTGCATGATGTTTTGTGACCCAAACAGATACGTTTTTTTCCATGGATATAAAACACAATGCATCATCATTTATAGCAGACATCCCCATGTAGGACCTTCCATGAGTGTTCCTCCAGACTGATGGATTATTTCTGGTGACATTGAGCCCCTTGTTCTTCTGATGTTTCTCAGTAGACTGGCCCAAAGGCTGTTGATTAGAATTGTTCCTCCACTTTTTAACAGCCCAGTTTTTTCTTTGGAGTTTAGGTAAAAGATGATGAAGTCCTTCATCTGCAAGATCTGCAAGGTCTCCATTAATTAAGTGTTGGATGACCAGCCTCCTCTGCATGGGAGATGCCACTGAAGTGGTACCATGCAGTCCCCAGCCTGCACCACACACAAGTTCAAAGAAGGTCAAACGTCAGCTGTAAAGGCTTTTTCAAGCCACGTATGTCCGTATAACATGTATGTAGGTTGGAAAAGCAGGCGTGCTGCAGACTGATCATGTTTTCACATAATCACAGAATTAAGCTTTAAAAGAAAGCGGGAATATGTAAAGAAAAAGTATAAGCACCAGAAGCACCAAGTGAAAATGAGATATGTATATAATGCACATCTTCATTTGCAAAACTGGCAAAGACACCAAGAATTCAGTAGCCATGAATTAATGCATCTTTCATCATGCCACCGTAATAAAGCTTTTTACCTCTAGATCACTACATGCACTTATTTTGAGCATACAGCCTTTAGAGCATACTCGTGGTTAAAAGCAGTTTATTCATAGAGGCATTTAATTGTAGGGCAACATTTTAATCCAAATGTAAATAAGAAGCTTTTTGACAAAGAATACAAGTAAGAGTGCAGTCTGCAGTCAGATTTATAGCATCAAAGTAGCAGTAAGTAAAGTAGACATGTCTTAGAACAAGTCAATAGCATTTTAATAACCCATTTAATACCACATCCTCATATCAAAACAAGCAATTCATCATACAGTCATTAAATAGACAATTTACCATAAGTCTCCCAAAGTAACAAAGGAACTATCCCATGCTGTACTCACTCTGCTGAAAGGAGGCCAGAACCACTCTGCTGTCCATTTGCTGGGGCTTACGGTAATTCCCAACCAGAGGAACTGTAGCTGCTTCTTGAGGATGAGAAGATAATAGAGCAGTGGCTAAAGCCAAATACTGTAAAAACATGACAAGAACAAAAACATAGCATTAATTAAATGTTGGCTGTAATGGTTTTATAGCTGAAAACGAATGCAACGTTAATAATGTTGAATGGTCTATGCTATATATAAATTATAAAGAGGTTTATGTTCAAAGTGTTTAGTTAAGAGTTAGTGAAATCAGCTGAACTGCAATAAAAGGCATTCTTTGTGATGCTTACAATTAACAAATATTTTTGTTTCAATGTTCCTGTTTATTCTGTTTATCTGTCCTTCAACTGTGTAATTACAGTATTAAGTAAAAAGTTGAAAAACCTTTGCACTTAGTAGTTAAGTGTGGGTGTGTTTGGTTTATGTAGTTGTACCTGTCTGAGAGAGATGCTGACTGGATTCCTGAACACTGTCCAGAGCACACTGGGGTAGCAGGGTGGAGTGGTAAGAGAACCATCGTAGCGGTAGTACTCATCCAGACGAGTAGGAAGCAGCTCCCGAATGTTAAATCCTGCCACCTGCAATTTCTGACCTGTCACGTCCAATGAGAGCAAATATGAGCTTCAACCTGAACGTAATTGCAGTAGATAATATCATTACAACCTCTAAATACTATAAATACTACTGCAATACTTTGTAAATTAAAAAAGAAAAAAATATACCGTTATATTTAATGCCTTTAATAAATTTGAGAAACCGGTCAAAAGCAGGATTGAATTCTCCCACCTTCATTAAAAAAACAAAAAATTTTTAAATGCAGCAATTTTAAGCCTTTACAAAAAAGTGTTTGTTTTCTTTAGAATATCAGCTCACCTCAATAAAAACACCCAGCACAGCAAGGCCATCAGACTTGTCCACTGCTTGGGAGATGTTGTGATACTTGGCAGAATTGAAGTGCACCAAATGCATCTGAGATAACCAGAGGAAAACATGGAACAAACCCCTCTTTTCCTGGTACACTACATATTACCTAATGCATTTGGTGTATTTACTGACATTACATTCCTTGTAAAATAATAACATTTAGGAATTTTATTTAAATTTTTCATTAAGCACAAAAAAATAAAAATAAAATATGCTCAGAGGTTTAATGAAGAATTATTTATGTTGGCTAAGTGGGCTTAATTATCCAGTGAACAGTTAAAAAAAGAAGTGTATACCACAGAAAGATGAATTAGGATTAGAAAAATTGAAAATAACTGTAAGAGACGTTTTTTTTCTTACCATACATTGTAATATTTAGTTGTCTAAAATGCAAACTTCAGAAAACTTCGGGAAATCCACTAATTTAGTAAGCTGCTCATTTGAAATTATTGTCGTTTTTCCATGGACCATCCTAAGAAACTAGTTAGAGGCAAACATATCCACTGAAAAAGCCACAAATTACTGGATTCCTTTGATTTTAGTTGAAAAGACAGGGCCAAGATCCCAAAAAGACATAATTTGTCCTGCTTCGAGATGTACTTGAGGATGACACAGATGCTCTTGTTCATGCCTGAGTACAACCAGATATCCAAGTGGTGTCCCAAATACTAGTTTTAGCTATTCCTAATCAACTTTCCCCAGTGCAATGTCAAATATCATAAGCAGTGTAGGCAACCTCTTTTTTAAGACAGCCGTGGTGCCTCACTGTTTCTGAGATAAAGATATGCATGTGCTTTCTCAGTCCTAAATTGCATGTGTTTTCTCAGCCCTAAATTGCAAATGTCTGTAAGCCTAAAATCAGAATGTTACATATTCTGTTGGGTAAAATATAAGCATGGGTTGTGAAGGAATCCATGCTGCAAGACCAGACACCACATGTGGTGTCAATTATAAAGTAAGAATGAACCTGAAGCTCTTTTCGCCTATATGAATAGGTGTATGCCATTAGAAAAACCGAGATTAGTGGGTCACCTCAGCTGCGAACTGCTTGCCATTGATGGTGTGTTCAGAGCCAGTCGGTGTGTTGGAGGAGCCCCAGTGGAAGTGAAGCTGAGCTGCTGAGTAGCGATGGGGCAGACCAGAGAGATGCATCCGCGATGGCAGAGACAGCTGCACTGTGGTTATTATACACAAACACACACTTTAGACCTGACTCACATAGATTATATGTAATGATGTCACTAAATGTATGTGTCAATGTATAAGAAAAGGAGCTCCAAAATAGTACACAATCGTTGGTAAAAAAAAAAGTAAAACAAATGTATAATGTCTGATACACTGATAAGCTTGGTGTCTCTCCAGTCAGCAATAACATAAGCGCCAGTAAAATCGCAAGGTTGCCGTGAGATCAGGATCTCTCCTATTCACACCACAAACACCTGTCTATTCTAAGCAGTTGAGGACGGTGTTAATTGCCACAGCTCTTATGTGCAAATATTATAGAATATATGATTCCTGATTAGAAAATGTCCAAGTTCAAAAAGAATACACAAAAGTAACAATTTGCAAAGTAAACACTCAAACAAAGCATGCAATTAGGATCAACATATAATCCTGTTGCTTATGTGGTACTATTTCTTTGCTTAACCAAGGTTACCAGGGTTATTATTATGCTTTAAACTTAATATACAACCAAAAATGAGATCAACGTATTTAAGAGATGGCAGACACTTTGTTGTTGAAAGGATTAGCTTGTGTCTGAGTCACAACTAAGAATACTCAATACTTTACTAAAAATATGAGAAGGCTTTTGTTTCTGCACATATAGATGGTTATCTTAATAAGATGTTAATTATAGAATATTGCTGTGCCTGACATACAAATAAATAATGTTATTGTCTCTATGCTGGACTAGATATGTGGATCGAGAAGAAAGACTATTCTCCGCACTGTGACTGACACGTCTCTGTAAGTTTTTAGCTTGGAAAGTTTTGCTGGTCAAAGGCTTTTAAAGCAATTACAGTTTACCCACTGCTGACAATTAAATATAAATGAATATTTTTAATGTGATATATAAAATACTATTTATGGACTTTTCCAAAAAAAAATTGTAATGGAACTCGAATTGATTAATATGTTGATATCGACTGTATGTCAAATATAGACCTATATGATATACTGTAATTGTGTGCTATATGCTACAATGTGGATCGAAAATTTCTAATTCCACAGTATTTAAACCCATTTTTTGGCATTGAAAATTTGGATATGAATTTGTCTTGCATTGTACTGTACTTTATTGTATTGTATATTTAGAGCTCTTATACCAGAGTGTCCATTGTTGCTAAGAGTCAGCTGCTCTTCGCTAGACAAGTTGTAGTCCTGCAGCTGAATGGGCAGCAGGTCTGGATCAAATCTCAGCAGCTCAGGCTGAAAGTTTATGGGGGACTGGAATGCCCCTCCACAGTATGGATAATTTCTTGACCACTGAGGCTCTCCATCAGGACCTAAAACCAACAGTAGTAAACCAGAATCAAATATATCTTTTGACATACATGACTGCACTTTTTCTCTTAACTGCTTTTTTGTTAGCTCATTCAGGCTTTTGGAATTTATGTTCCACAAATAACTGCTCCTTTTTATAAAGTTAAAGGTGCCAGTGTCACATAATTGTTTTCAAACTTTTGCTTTGTAGAAGTTCCCCTGCTTGTGTATGGTTCATATAACGGCCACAAAAATATGCGCAAGCCATTAATATTAGGATCCTGAAGTGTTTTAGTGGAAGGGAAAAAAGGCAACTTGCTATCTGCAACCGCTTTGCTTTGCTTTGATTTAATTTGATTTGGAACAGAAATTCAAGGAGTTGATTGGCTAGGAACGAATTACCCTGCCTTAATTTCAACATTAATAATTATATATATAAAATATGTTGGAATCCAGCTTTTTTCATAAAACCAGTAGAATAAATAATGTTGTGGTTTGCCCGTTGTATAGAGGGAGAAGAATTTACAAAATTAACTACATTTAGTTTGGACACCATAATATGGTACTATATGACAAACTCTCTTCTCTGGCAAAGAGGTCATCACTTTTAAACCTGTGGCAGCTGTCTCACCACAAAGCCAATAAAGACTTGTAGTGTATGTAATAGCCCAAAACCCACAGGCTGCAAACTACATTGCATACTAATTATTGGTGTAATGGTAAACAAATTTCACAGTTCCGTAAGTCCCTCAGTTTTTAAATCTCGTTTCGGTTAAAGTTGAGTTAGTTAAAAAAATTGCAAAACATAAAATTGTTAGTTGCTTTTTATTAACAAAGATTATTATTAACATTTGTGAACATCAACAGTTTACATTTTTAAAACAATTTTAAATAAAATTGCCTGCTTGGTTTAATAATATATAAAATAATATTTTCGAATATTTTATAAAAATATAATATCTAAAAATAAAATAGAATAAATCTAATTAATTCAATACAGTTTTTATTATATTTATTAAATTGAGTAATTGCTAAAATTGGCACAAATTTAAATTAAATTAAATTAAATTAAATTAAATTAAATTAAATTAAATTAAATTAAATTAAATTAAATTAAATTGGTTACATCTGTTAGACCTAATCAGGGTAATACAGATATACAGTGTATATAAGTGTGTGAAGAGTGTGTGTCGGGCATAGTGGCATAGTGGCTTAGTGTTAGCCTGAATATCAGACATAGTGTTAGCCTAAAATTCAATTTTATCTTTAACTATCATGAAAACATCCTCTGTAACTCAGACAATAGACTAGCTGGGCATAGTGTGCCAGTCAATTGTGGAGTCACTGCCACTTATTTATTCTTAAGCACCATTAACAAAAAAAGGGACATAACATTGGATATAGTAGCTTGACACTCAAATAGCATTTCACAAAGTGTGTTCTTTTTTTAACCTTTGTAATCAACATGTAAAATAAATGACCTCCAATACTGCCACATGTACATTTAATGACATTCCCATATTCCAATTTATGGTGTTTCAAGCATTTATACCACTAAAGCCTTCGTCATCTCCGTACAAGGACTAACACCACAACCATATACCTATATAGCCTCAAAGACACACTACGCAAAGACGCAATACGACAGCACATATTCATTTAAAGCTATAAAAAGACCAGTTATGGCGTTAGAGGATATACATTTCCCAAAAGAAACATTCAACAACCGCTCAATATGTTGTCTTAAGTCTAAATACTCAATGAGCTTGTAATATGCTTATGAAAACAGAACTACACAGAACTTTGCTTTCAAGGAATCCTGTGTGAGAGATAACCAAACACTATGTGTCCACACTGTAATAACAGGCAGAGATGACAGTGAAAACAGTCTGTCACATAATAGCCATGCCTATTAGTGGGAAATGACAATTTGCTTGACTAACTATACAATGTAAACCAGAATAGCTTTGGTAAATAAAGCTTGCATTTATAGTGTCTATAAACAAGAACCTAACACTATGTTTAAATATAAACTTAACACTATATGCAATATAAACTGTGCATTTCATGTAAAAAAATATATATGTGCGTGTAAGGTCATTGGATGAAATGACATGGGGAAAGGTTCTTATCCATAGTCTTTATGGTATATTCTGCTTCATCTTCTTTAACTAATCAGGTGCCTTTTGAGACTACTGTATTTACATTTGTGGCATTTAGTAGATGCACTTGTCCAGAGTGATTGTATCTGTAGGCCACTGTATATGGTATTTATAGGGTAATAGATGAACCAAACACAATAATATACAATTTTACTTACCATCATATGTCCATTTTCCACCTAAGAGAGAGAGAGTTAGAGAAGCATGGTCAATAAAACCTTATGAACCCAAACACAATTTAAAATGAAGTCTGAGAAAGTGCTTTTGACACTGAATAAATGAGTCATTATTTCTCAGCCCGTATCACTGAACTACTAGGGTGATGCATTCCAATGTCACACCAGTGTCTCTGCTCTGCAGCATGAATGCCTGATTATTGCCAAGTGTTTCAGTTAATCCTGCTTTCCAGCTGAGTGTCTGACACTCAATTGTGTTCATGGACTACAACATGCAGATTGATAGCGAATCTTATGTAAGAGTGAGAGCCACACTTGGGCATCTTAACTGAAAAGGCTTTATTCTAAATAATGGCATAAAGCTATATAAGCAATAATAAAGGTAAAAGTGAAAATGAGCCACAACAGAGCTTGCAATCAACTCTGAAGGATGCCTCAGATAATATTTATAAGCCTGGCAGGAAGAAAACATTTTAAATGACACTAGTCACATCCTCCACTGGACAACAATGATCTGTGTGCATGAAAGTGTTTCTGAATAATGTGCTGAACAATGTTCTGCGTTGTCATCATTCCAATTTCTAATACAACTTTTGCGATAAATCATTCTAACAATATAACCTTCTAAAAACACCACCACTTAAACCAAAACCAAAAAGTTTTGATTTATAAAGCTGCAGTCTAGATTTATCTGCTGCTTTCACCTCATTCTCAGGAAGATTAGAAAATGTCATTAAAGCTGGAATACTATATATAATCAGCATTACTGCTGCTTTATTGTTAGATTGAAAATAATTTCAATGCTGTTGTATTTTGGCCCACATAAACTGCACTCTGCTCAATGCATCAGATCTTTGTTTCTCCTATATCCACAACCCTAAACAGTGTTTTATGCAGAATGTAGTGGAAAACAAGTACAATGCATGCACAAGTAGACAATGTCATGTAACAAAATGTGCAATATAGCCTTGTCTTAAAGCAATATCAACTTAGTCCAAACATTCAAGCAATGTAAAAGCATGCAAATTTATGCAAAATCTTCAAGTCTTACCATTAGAGGACAGTGGGAATGTTACCAGGGTCATTATCAGCAGATGAAATATCATGATGCCCAGGAAAATAAGCAAATCTGCTATCACTTTCCTCTATTAGTTGTCTCATGAGAGGAATCATAACAAATGTCTCCTGAGGCGTCTTTTATACTAAGCATGGTGCTGCGTCCTGTCTCAGCATGACGTCACCGCGATGTTGGAACACACCGGGTTACTTCAGCAAGATTCTAGGAGCGTGTGTGACTTCATAGACGACTAATTAGGTTCAGACAGACAAACAACGGTGACGCAAAAGAAAGCATTATGTCAGAAAGCGAATTAAATCTTTGCATTAGAGTTTACCTCAGAATTTGATCCAGTTGCGTCGTGTTGAGTCTCTTCCAGAAACAATTAGTGTTGTAGTGAAGTCCAAGTAAAAGTTTTGCAGCCAGCAGGGGGAGACAAACAGGAGGACATTATCACTCAGAAAAAAGGCATATACGTAACTGTACATCTTGCTATATGGTGAATCCCTTGAGCAAAGGGATTCTCACTCTTTGCACTCGGGCAGCTTTTTAACTGTAGAGCAAAACTTTCTGTCCCCTCTCAGACCAAGTTTATTTTTTTTTACAAAAATGTTTACAATTAAGGCATGAATCAGAACCAGAAGAGCTTTAATGCCAAGTATGGTTGCACTTGCTTGCTTAATTTGTTTTGATGACAAAAGCTTCCTGTTGCACATTTCTTCAAAAATAATAAATACGATAGAAATAAAAAATAAAATATTTAAAAAGTGTCATTGCACATTTTTATAAAGAAAAATACTAAAGATTATTATTGCACAGAAAATACTGAAGTAAATTTTTAAAAAGTGGTATTTAAGTGTTTGTAAGGTAGATTACCTGGGGGGAAAACATCTCTTGCACCCGGCTGTCCTGGTGTTCGGTGCTTTGTAGAGTCAGCCAGACAGCATCTTCTTTCATCTGCTCCCATTAGGGGGATTTAACCCCTCCGTCTCCATACCCCACATGTCCTCTACAACTGCCTCTTTCAAACCAACTACCTGCATGTCTTCCCTCACCACATCCATAATCCTCCCCTTTGGCCTTCCTCTTTTCCTCCTTCCTGATTGTAAGGAATGTTTTATCCTCTGCCGCTTGGGCAGGATTGCCTTCTGTCCCCTGGACAGGATACCCCTTAATTCAGCATTTCCGTCTCGATCTCTGCTCTCCTACGTATACGGGGAAGTCTCAATGAAACACACGAGTCTGTTCTGGGTCAACCTAATCTAGGACTAGTGATCAAGGATATCTTACACTGATGATTCCATCCTCAGCATTTTTCTACCGATTTACCCCATGTCCCTCCCCTGCACATGTCCAAACCATCTCAATCGCGCCTCCCTTACATTGTCTCCAAAACGTCCTACATGCGCTGTCCCTCTAATAAACTAATTTCTAATCCTGTCCATCATTGTCACTCCCAACGAAAACCTCAACATCTTCAGCGCTGCTACCTCCTGCTCCACCTCCTGTCTTTTACTCAATGCTACTGTCTCAAAACCATACAACATCACAGGTCTCACCACAGTCCTATCCTATGCAGAGAAGTTCGTCCATGTGTTCATGACCTCCAGAATAGACTATTGTAATGCATTACTGGGTAGTTGTCCTGCATCAATAATAAACAAGCTACAGTTTGTTCATAATGCAGCAGCCAGAGTTCTCACAAGGTCGAGAAAATATGATCATATAACCCCAATCTTATCATCCCTACACTGGCTACCTGTTACGTTTCAAATCGACTACAAACTTCTGCTACTTACTTACAAGATACTAAATGGTTTAGCTCCCAATTATCTCTCCAGTTTTCTAACACGCTACAATCCGTTACGCTTCCTGAGATCTCAAAACTCAGGACTTCTAGTAGTTCCTGACAGTGTTCGTGGATCAGACATACTCTCCCACCTTAAATGCAGATTAAAAATGTATCTATTTAGCAAAGCCTACACATAACACACATCACATCATAACCTTCCAGTACTCTAGTACATCTGATCAAATGCACATTATCAATTTGTGCTGTTAATATAATGAACAGCAGCTATGCTAATTCCTCTCCACTGCTTCTCTTTCTCTACCCATCCCGAGGCATCCTAAGGTTGCTCCAGCTCCAGCCACATCCCACCTTATGAAGACTTTGGACCTTTAAAGAAGTAGCTGCCAGTGCCAATTGGATCCCACTTCATGTGGAGTTTGGACACTGGACCTCCTTGAGTGTTTAAAGGCTCTGGCATGGAGAAGCTGGTGTTTTTGATCTATGATGATCGCAAATGTTGAGCTATTTTATAAGTTGCTCAGTAGCTCCTAGTTTTATAAACACAAATGACTGTAAAAGACTTTAAAAAAAGACATTACTCATAATCTTACATTCCAGTGCTCATGTTAGTTCTCACTCTCCAGTGTTCTGTATTGTTTAAAGATTTATGATCACACTCTTGGTGTCACCCAAATGAGGATGGGTTCCCCTTTTGAGTCTGGTTCTTCTCAAGGTTTCTTCCTTATAACTTCTAAGGGAGTTTTTCCTTGCCACAGTCGCCATGGCTTGCTTATCAGGGATTAATGCACACCATTCACCTTAACTTTTAGATGCTTTGAGACAATGTCCGTTGTGAAAAGCGCTATAGTAATAAACTTGACTTAACCCCTCTTCTCTCTCTCTCTCTCTCTCTCTCTCTCTGTCAAGTAGCTTTAATGCTGAGGTTCCAGTGACCATTGTTCCTGCCGCTCTTCCCTCCTTGGATCTTCCCACTTTGTCCAGGCCTGCCTCTGGATAGTGTTCTCTTCGATTGGAGGCCACTCTGTGCAGCTGGGAATGGTTTCTCTTCAATGCCTTGGGGTTCCATTAAATTACGGAGTAAGAATAGAAGCTTTGAGAGTGGATTTGGAGGGTAGTTAATGTTAACAGTCTGCTACACTGACTCAGGACTATAGTTTGCTTCTGATCACTATCACTGTACCACGCATCAAAAATGTATTGAATTGAATTGAATAAGTCTCCAATGTGTCCAGATGTTGCAGGATAAAATGTTTACGGCATCATTCACACACCTGTTTGCTCGGTAGGCAAACTGCAGGGGGTCCAGTTCAGTGATGTCCTTCAAATGTCCTTTTAAATGACTTCATGACTATAAATGTTATGGCAATAGGTATGTAGTTGTCAAGTCCAGTGATTTTTTGTTACTTTGGGATGGGGATGATGGTGGAACGTTTAAAGCAGGTGGAAGCACAGTTCCAGTGATCTGTTGAAGATCTGTGAAAAGATGGATGCCAGTTGGTCTGCACAGGTTTTTAGATAGGCTGGTGATGAAACTCTGTCTGGTCCTGGTGCTATACCTATTTTTTGTTTTCTGAAGACCTGGTGCATATCATCTTTACTGATCTGAAGTACAGGAGGTGGGGAGAGGGTGCCTCAGGAGGCATTGGTGGTTGAGTATTAAGATGTTCAAAATGGGTGTGAGGTCCTGAGATTCTGATTCTGATTCAGATTTTAAAGTTATAAACAACATGCTGCACATAGTCATTCCTACCTTGGGTCCCTCATAAGGAAAAGCATACTAAATTTTGAAAAGAATGTCACTGACCACACTGTCCACAAACACCACCAGGGAATCCACTTTATGCTGCTTAAAATGAGCAGGAGGTCTTGGCAGCTTCTCATTCTTCAGGAATATATAATAATAATAATAATAATAATAATATAATAATAATAATAATAATAATAATAATAATAATAATAATAATAATAATAATAATAATAATAATAATAATAATAATAATAACTGATAATAGTGGGTTGTGGTCTCCCTCACTGTAATAAAAAACAGACACATAGCTAAACAGTTAGATAGAAAGATAAAACTTAAAATAAAGAACCAGGTTTTATGTTTTATCCTGTATGTGTGGCTTTTCTGTTCTCTCTTTGTGTCCACATTATTCCACTCCTAACCTTATTAGGACTATTTAAATTACAGTTGCTTAAAATGAATGAGAGTTAGAGAGAAAGTATCATGAGTCATTTGGGGTCCCATTCCCACACTTTGAGAAGAACTGTGATGTAGACACATAAATAAAAAATGTATCATAGCTTTAGAAATAAATTAAGGGGAATGTCTTGAACAAGACCTAGGCTTCATTGTCAACATCTAGGTTGGCAGGTGTAGGAACAGGGAGGAGTTGAACAAATCATTAACGAACCCAATATGTCAAGCAATAGCATGTATAATATGATAAGTTGTGTCAAGATAATTAAAGTGCAAAGGTATATGCAAAATATAAGTCTTTATTCAGATTTTAAAACAAAAAAGAAATAACAATTTACAGTGAGACATTAGTGGTTTAAAGTTATTATTTCCAGCATGCATTTTTAATTTTTTACCTGAGTAAACCATCTTCCTCTTTGTCAACTGCCTGATTTATTATCATGAAAAGTACAAAGTTCAGCATGTTCTTTGCTCTTCAACTGATGTTTATGAGCCTCATTTACTTAGATCTTCATCAGCGAACACACCACCATGAGGAACTTCAGCATTTTTTTGCTCATTTTTGTTTTATTTTATTGTATCCATGGACAGGCCACAGTGCCAGGTAAATTCTTGACCCATTTTCTGGAACATACACCAATTAAATTACTCTTATGCTACATCTTCTATTTTATTATTGTGTTGATGTGAAAAAAATAAAAATAAAAAATAAAAATTGTTGTATTTTGCAATTGTGTGCTAATAAATCACTGAGATCTATTATCTATAAAGTTTTTATCAAATTATTTATCATTCAGAGATTATTTCCTGGTTAGGGTGGCGGTTGGGGGGTTTTAACATATAAAATGAATATCATATGTATGTAAGTGTGCATGTATATACGTTTGGTGACCAATTTTACCTATGGAATTTTCTAAGTGAAATTGGGCCTATTATTAGAGAAAATTTAGTTTTATTTAATTATAGGGAGATCATTCTGATTCAATATTTGCCACATAAATAATAATTTACTGTGCATGGCAGACATTATGTAAAGACATAAAACACTTTAATTAGGATTTAAGATTATTTATACAAGCTTAAATAATATATGTATTTAAATTATTGAATCAAAGCATTGTATATGGGGAAGGTTTGCATAAGTACTGGCAAAATGTGTCACATGAGTCACATCTATAACACAAACTTTGTTGCTGCTGTCATAACTAAAACTAGAGTTTCATGTTCCTTGGTTTCCAGTTAGTTTATAACCACCATAAAAACTAGGTGTGGGCTGACTGCAAGCACTTTTTTCAATTAGACTTGCTGATACAATGTACTGACACAATTCATCACAGCTCTTCTTTTTCAAACTACAGATTTCTGTGCCCTGCCAAAAGATGAAGGCATTGACTCTGGCAAGGATGTCCAGGTCCACTTGTACTACAACAAGACTGCAGATAAGTGCTATCCATTCCGTTACAAGGGAGACGGTGGTAATCAAAACCGCTTCAATTATGAATTTTACTGCATGAGAAACTGCTCCCCCAATGCTTATCAACTGTATCCTACAAACCGTGAGTTTCTTTAAGTTTGATCCATTTTAATATACTAAATAGATAATTTAGGTTTTTTTAGGTTTTTTTTCACTGCTATACTTTTGTCTTTCTGCATCATTGGAGATATCTAAATCGGTCATGAACCAACTAATATAGATTATAATATCTAATGTATAATTTATTGTATTATTGTATTTCCCTCTCTTTAATCCTAGGCACTGAAGCTTGTCGCTTGCGAAAAGCTCCAGGTGACTGTTATGGCCATTATCTACGTTATTACTACGATGCTGCTCACAGAAAGTGCACGACGTTTGCCTGGACTGGCTGTGTAGGCAATGGAAACCGTTTCTTGGATTTAAAACATTGCAATGCCACATGCTTTGGAATATTAGGTGCATATTTAAATTTATCGAATTTTTAAATGTATTATTCTTTGAAACATATAAACATATGTCTAAATGCATCTATGTGGGTGTGTGATTGAAACAGATAACGATGAAAATAGAGAGAATGAAGGTAGCGGTGACGTGGAATCAGACACACCAATTGGTAAATGATCTCCTTCTTGTAAAGTTAATGACCCAAATACCACAACCTTTCGGCTGTTCATTTCCCATGTCATTATGTTGTTTTTCGTGTGCACAGGCATCATTTTGGGAGTTGTTTTAGGTGTTATTGGAGCCATCATTCTCATTGTTGTGCTTGTCCTGACATTGAAAAAGTGAGTGCTTTTTTAAAGCTTTACTTTTCTAATATTCCTTTCTCATAAACAAATGTATAAACTTGGATATTGTTTTTTTATCCATAGACCCAAGAAAAGCAAAAAAAGCAAAGCTAAAGAAGCCAAAGTGAAAGAAGAGCTAAATTCTCCTGGACCTGAAATACCCCTTCAGGGGACTGAAACGGCATAATGGACCTTAAAGATGCACCCAGCGGCACCATTAATACCTCTCATAACTTCATATCAAATCTTCACATCAGAACAAGACATTTTTAGAAAAAGGGTTTATCAAGCGGTCTTTGGTTAGTTTCTTAGCTTCCTAAAGTTGTTACCACACTATTAAAAAACTACAATGTCCCCCCCAGATGGACAGGCCATGGACTTATGGTCTAAAGTCAAACTTTTTTCTAAGAGTGTACCAGTTGCTGAGTATTAGGCCTTTTTGGTAATGTTTTTATAATGTAAAGTGTGTGTTCAGGATATTCACAAAAACATATGCTGAAGAATTAAGAGAGTACAGTTAATAGTGTTGTCATTTTGATGGTGTGTAAATTTGATATTGTTCATTTTTAATTTCATATTGTTTAAACTGTATAAAAGCAAACAGTTCTCTCATTATAATGACTTAAACTTTGTTTTATAAAGGTTGTCAATGGTCAACACTTTAATAAAAAAAAAAACATTCTGATCCCAATTCCAATTTAAAAACATGAGACCTCACTGACATGCATTACAGCCACTTTGGAAAATCAGGCAAAAATTGACAAGTCTTTGTTTATTTTACACTTTGAGGAGTAGTACATTACTAACTGTTGCATCATTTTTACAGAAAAAATATAAAAGAAATCATTTTCATATTAGAAAATTAGAAAGTGTATCATCACCAATCACTATGTTGAAACCTATATTGTTTACTGTAGCCATTAATCCTTATTTCTTTTCATATCAGAAATTTCAGCTCACTATGAATATGCTTTAAAATTCCTTTTACAATTTCCACTGGTGCATTGATGTAATACCAGAGATGAAGCAACATTATGCATGGGCCTGCCATGTTTGATTTGGGGATTCGATTTTCAACTCCTGTACTAAATCATTTGTTCTGCAGGAAATCCTCTGCATTTTACTTTCACAGCAATATGCTGATTTAAAATTAGGTTCAATATGTTATTTAAGTATAATACGAAAGAAAAGATCTCTTATTTCAAGTCAAGTTGGCTTTTATTGTTATTCCAAACATATACAGTAGAGTACACAGTGAAATAATACAATGTTCCCTCAGGACCAAGGTCCTACATTAGACGATATAAATGAACAAAAAATAAATAAAAAGTAGCACAAAACACAGAACTGCACAAAACTTACTGAGGCATGACGATGTGCATATTTTTGACATTTAGTACAAAAAACAACATGAGAGAGTAGACACAGGGACTCTGCAGCACAGACCAGTAGAGTCTAGAGAATAGATTTGTGTTAGTGCCAATAGATTTGACCATATATTAATAAATGCTGTACATGTAAACACTGAGCACGTGTATGAAAAGGGAGGACATTATCAGAGCTTGTTGCAGCATATGAAACAATTTAAGCAAATTTTACAAAAATCTGCATCTGTTTATATCAGGGTGTTAACTGTAACTGTAAATGATAAGATATATATATATATATATATATATATATATATATATATATATATATATATATATATATATACTTGTTTTAATTATATTATTATTATTTTTATCATTAATTTACAGTTAACACCCTGATATATATATATATATATATATATATATATATATATATATATATATATATTATTATTATTATTAGTATATATACACACACTGTATATATAAGGAAAATAACACTGGTTCGCGTTTACAGTACATGACCGGCAGGTGTCGCCAGAGACAGACTTCTCAAGCGTTTCGACTCATTCCGCACATGAATTTAGTGATTGGTTCAAATGAGTTGAGAGCTCTATAGAGCTTATTCTCGACCGTCTCTGGTTTGCAGGGGCTCATCATACATTTAATAGCCAACGTTGTGTTTATGTGCAGACTAACGATTGGAAAGCATTTGGCGGTTTTAAACGCTATCATTAAAGCACCATATTTGTCCCGTTGTGGACTCGGCGACCCGGCTGAACTTGTGACGTCATTAGTCGGCGCCTCTTCACCGTCGGCTCGATACCGCTTTCTGTGGGTTAGTTGATTTTTTTTATTGTGGTGGTAGCAGTGACAGAATAACCAGGCATTCCCGGTCTCTGTCTGAAAATCACATCACTGATTCCATCTCATTTGGAGGGCTTTGTTGTATTTAGCAGCCTTTCAGCTGAGCTTGTTTCCCGGACCTTTATCCTGTGAGCTAACGCGCTGGTTGCTTCGGTGTCCCTCATCAGCTAACGGCAGTTTCCCTGCTCACTTGATTAATTGTCTCGAAATCGACGAGCTCGAATTTACCCCATTCGGAAGTGAAATATCGTGCGCATGATCTTGTTCTCCTAGCTAGCTGTATTGGTCATGGAGTGTCCTCATCTCAGCTCCACTGTGTGTGTGGCCGTGGATCCATCTCGATTCCCTCACGGTTCACCTTCTTCATGGTGCTGCAGCGGTGAGTAAATCCGAATTATCCGATAAATCCAGTCTTTATTACCATCATTAACATCAAGTTGTTGGATTAAAGCAGACGCAGATCCTGCAAGATAACACGCAACCGGCGATAAACACACCGATATTAAATCATGATTATACTAGGGTTTTAACATATATACGTAAATTTATTTTTTAGTATGTATTTTAAGAAAGTAAGTGTACTTACTGTGACGGAAGTGTATTCGTTTAAATGGTGAGAAGCGCGGTATCTTGTATATCCGCTCCACGTGTTTAACTTGCAGGCTCTTTTCTCTAAGGATTCACAGGTGACTTTACTTATTTTGGAGGGATTTGTAGATTTTTTACTATTAAAAAAAAAATTACTATTCACACTCTTAAAAACTCCGGTTTAATCTGAATCGCCAAGTTATCATTGCTTTCATAGATAAAAGGTTAAAAGCAGGAAAACAAGGTTTTATATGAGTAGAAAGTTTCTGTGCAGGCCCGCATGATCATTCCTAAACCATAATCCGGGTTTTTTCTTTTTCTTTTTGCTTAATGAATAAAAAAATTCACGATTATTTAAGAGGCTTATTGTGTTTTTTTTTTCTCTTGTCTAGTTTGCCGGTCAAATAAAAGTCCCTGGGTTTGCCTCACCTGTCTGAATGTGCATTGTGGAAGGTAACTGTTTGCTTTCAGTCACTAATTGAACCTCTGTTGGTTTTCCCCACTTCTGATTAACAGTAAAATTGTTCAAGGTTCATGTTACGATATTGTAGTGTATGTATCTATTTCTGTGTGTGTGGATAAAGGTATGTTAATGGCCATGCCAAGAAGCATTTTGAGGACGTTCAGTGTTCACCAACTGGTCAAAAGAAAACGGAGAAGTTTCAACAACATTCCCTGTGCATGGACTGCAGCAGTTACAGTACGTTCTGGTATGTATAATCTTAAATCCACTTCCCAAACAAAGCATTAAAAGCTGAACGCTATAAATCCTAAAGCAGTGTTATAGCTTATTATTGAGCACAAGTTTTTATTCTCATTACCATCCTTTGTGTAATTCAGTTACAGATGTGATGACTTTGTGGTGAACGACACCAAACAGGGCCAGGTGCAGAGGGTGAGGGAGCATCTTCAGAGTTTGGAAAAGTAAGTTCTGGGTGTATGTGTTGAGAGAAACTGTCTGTAAACACCAGGATTGCAAAGCAGTGCATTAATAGCCAATGAGAATCGTTCTCTGAAGGCTCACTGAGAGTTCACAGAGAATACGCACACTAATTGTAAAAATAAGTAGAAACCGTATTGAAATTGTTTCTGAAAAACTGGACCTGTTTTTAAATGTGTAACACACCGGCATATTTTCTGTTTCAGCTCTGTGATGAATTCTGACAGACAGAGGAAAAGAAAACTCTCAGGGAGTTCCTCTCCAGATCTTAGAGTGTCAGCAGATAGTGTAAGTGTAATATGCAAAAATAAGATTTTATTTATTTATTTATTTACTACAGAAACTAAACTAATCTTACTGACTGGGGTATGGCTAAATTATTTAGCTTGAATTTATTGTTAGCAGTTTGTGGATAGTAAAAGTGCAGTCTGTCTATGTTTGTAAAATTTAATATTAAGTTTAAATGAGCCTTTTAAGTTTTATAGGGTGTTACGTTTTCTTTTAGAAATTTCTTTCAGAAGAAATTTTCAATGTGCTCCTAATGCACTTGTTAATCATTAGTTGCTTTGCTCTGATGTGTAAACACTATGTTAACAGGCCTAACCATAAAATTTTTTTATATCCGTCTCATTTCAGGATGGCCCTCCAGCTCGGAGTGCCACTGGCCTCCGCAACCTTGGCAACACGTGCTTCATGAACGCCATCCTACAGTCCCTTGGGTATGGGCTTCTCTGGAATCCGTCATGTAGAACTAGCACGACCTGGCGCGTTGAGCTGCAATGCATCCCAGGCCTCTGTGGAGTTGTGTACAAGGAGAGCAGGGACTCTGTCCAGTCAGCTGGTGTTAATGGATGCCAAGAACACACGGCTGATTGCTTACACCAGCTGACTTGTCTGTTAAACCACAACCAGTGCTATAAGTAACATGAGTCATTTAGCTCATGATGATCAAGAACTTTACAAGGCCAAAACTTAAAATATTTATATATTTGAAATATCTTCCAATGAAATATCCCCGGCTGTGACATCCCATGCTGTCTAGTGTATACCATAACCAACTGGTGCTGTTTTTTTGTTTATCCATTCAGTTTGATTTGGTTGAAATGTGTCTTGAAAAATGCAGGCCAGAACAATCCTAAGATTTTAAATATGCCCCATTCAGTCCCTACAATCTGAAGTCTACCAGCATGGCAATATTTGCAAAGATAATATTTTATTGCTATTTAAAGTTAATGTCATACATAGGCTCTAGGTCACATTAAAAGATTGTTGCAAAGTCAGCCTGCCCTCAAACTGAAGTTACATCCACTCTGCTTTTAAAATGTTCTGTGCTCATTGGTGATTAGCTGTTTCTATATAAAAAGTTATTTTATATATATATATATATATATATATATATATATATATATATATATATATATATATATATAAATATATAATTTTTTTTTTTTTTTTTGTTAATTATAGAAGCTTTTACTCTTGAGTAAACCAACAACATTTTGGTTGGCAGAAGTGTTTTTTTTTTTTTCTTTGAATCACAGCAGCCTTAAATAGTAGATCCAGCCTTAAGTTGTATCAATCCCTTCCTTTTCTATACAACTGGTCTGTGTTATACAGGCAACGCCTGATAATTCGTGGGTTCTCATTCTCAACTAACAGCAAGTTGCGGATTATCTTAAAATTCGCTGGAATCCGCAGCGGGACCAAATGTTCAGGAACGTTAGGAATGACTATTTTAAACTATTTCACTAACAAATTTCTTTTAAAAACCCCACCAAAAAACAAAAATTACAATTACAGTGACAATGTCTAGATGAATTCACTAAGGTACCATAAGGACTGCGGGGGTGCGTCCAAAATTTGATTTTCAGAACTCGCACGGGGTCGTAACACCCGCGAGTTCTGGGGGACCAATGTATACCTGCTAACAATAAAAATAAACCCCACAATATATTCATCACTGATACTGACACTGATAATTGGAAGGTTGCACCCCACTCAAGAACCAATAAATACATTTTAGCCAGGTAATATTTATGAATTAACATTGTATAAAGCTGAAACAAAATTTTCTTTTTTCTTTCAGTAACATTCCCAAATTTAGTTGCTATTTTAAAGACTTGCCGGCAGTGGCGCTACGGAGCGGAAAAACTGCAGGAAGGAGAATGTACCACACCCGAAGCCAGGGGGACAGCAGTGTGTAAGGTCCACTTCAGTAGATGGGGAGGAGGGAGGGTGGAATTTATTATTTGTCTGCATAAACAATGAAGAATAATATTTATTTAAAAGTTGATGAAATTAGTATATTGCTACATAAATGTAGAAATTTTTTTCTTATTATTTTTACATCTTACTCAGACATTGCAGAACAGAATTCTGATCTAGTTTCCCTGTTCATTTTTGTGTCTTCATTAATTAATAAAATAACACACAGCTTTTTTGGGATTAAGTCTGTATGAGAATCAGGATGCTACCATATGCTATACCACCATAAACATTTTCCTCTGTGGGTTTTAGGTCTCTGGTCGAGGAGCTCAGGAAAACCCTTTGTTCTCTTTGGCAGGGAAGTCAGACTGCCTTTAGCCCAGATGCTTTATTTTATGTCATCTGGAAAATAATGCCAAGTTTCAGGTAATTCTTGTTTTAAGTGCATGACCTGTTGACTGCTTATTTTATCTATTTCTTGAGAACTAAAAAAAAAAAAACCTCCAAAACTGCTTTTTCTTAGCTTGTTGTAACCACAAATGTAGCCACAGATATTTACCTGTTATTTTTGACAAAAGTAGCAATAAGTTACATTTGATATAAATTGCTGCAATTTTAAAATAAGGGAGATCGCTGACTTACATTAGACTGACAGTCAGTAAATAAATTAATTATAATTGTCATTCAAAGTAAATTCAAGTTAACAGGCTAAACTAGTTTTAGTGAATTAGAATTTTGTCCCAACCACGACTGACTTTATGCTACCGTATTTTTCAGACTATAAGCCGCTACTTTTTTCCCACATTTTGAACCCCGCGGCTTAAACAACGAAGCGGCTAATATGGATATTAATATGAATATATGGATTTTTCCTGGGTTTTTCCCCAGTTTCACAAACTTCAAGCCAAAAAACCGAGCGACATAACATTAGACCAATGAAATTTCCAAACGGAAACGAAAAAACGCACTACACCTGTGTTCTGAGCTGCACAGCATCGGGAGAAAACCTTCCAAGGGTGGCGCACGACGATGACAAAAGATAAACTCCCAGAAAAATACAGTGGTACCTTGAACTACGAGTTTAATTCGTTCCGTGGACGAGCTCGTACCTCAATTTGCTCGCACATCAAATCAGTTTTCCATATTGAAAATACTTAAAATGGCATTAATCCGTTCCAACCCTCAAAATGACACCCTGTTTTTATGTTTCATGTTATTAAATTGGAAAATACATTTATAAATAACAAATCTTGTATAAAAACATAATAGAAAGAGTATGTAAAGATATAATAAGGTTTTATTCAGTGTATTTTCCTTGGAGATGAGACAACTTGAGCTAACGAAAATGCCGGTGGGGGGTGGGTGTGTGTGGGGTGTGTGTGGGGTGTGTGTGGGGTGTGGAGGGGGGGTAAAGGCGATAAACGGAGGCAGAGGGAAAACTCGTTTTTTACTATCACTCCTGTACACTACGTATCCCTAAACTTTAAAATTGTTACTTTTTCTTCTTTGCTTATCTTAATTTTCATCACAATCGTCGCTTTCTGGCTTCGCTTCGCCATCTAGCAGCGGCGTCTCGAGATCGTACTTCAAATTCTTGCTTGCGTAACAAAGCAAAAAAATCGACCTGCTCGTACCTCGGAAAACTCATACATTAATGCACTCGTAGGTCAAGGTACCACTGTAGTTGTGAAAGGAAGGAGGAAGACAGTGAACAATGACTTTCTTGGTAGGCTACTGTTTAGATACAAGCCGTTGTAGCGCGTTGAGTCTGGGTCATGGGATAGCTCACTAAAACTCCAGTTGCAACAGAAATCATATAAGCACAGAAAGTTTTCCAAAACTCGTGCTTTTTTATTTTTCTTGGCAACAGCGTTATGGGTTAATCAAAGAAACTTAGAAATGAGCATCAGAAAATAATAAGGACATAATCCTCAATCTTGACGCAGTCGTAATACCGGAAGAATGCAGTGGCAGGCTATTCCCAAAATACCGCTATGCTCCTAATAGAAGCGCAACATATTGCATTTAGTGTCTTTCGTTAAAGCCTGTGTAAAGTTCATTAGTTTTAGTGTACCACTACGGCTTATAGACAGGTGCGGCTTATTTATGTTAAAAATAAAAATCTTTGTCAAATTACGGTAGTTTAATTTACCATTCTTAGTGTTTTGATGTCAGTTTGATGAACAATGAAACAGGAAACTTATTAGAAAGCAAACTGGTTCGTTTCAGATTAAGTTCAGATTCATTTTGAAAAGTTAAGTTTATCAAATATCCCAGCTCAATATAACCAAAAAGCTAGCTATTTATGATTCACTGAAATAGAAGTGAAGTATTTATTTTTTTTAAACAAAGCTTTGTTTTTTGACATGTCAATGGCACAGCTTCTAGTATGTCATATTTTTCAGGCCTAGTCCCAACTGTACTATTTGTGCTGTGCTTTATGGTTTTTGCAGGGGCTATCAGCAGCAGGATGCTCATGAGTTCTTGCGTTACCTTTTGGATCACCTCCACAGAGAACTGCAGGGCAGTAAGAATGGCTTGCCGGGGTCTAGCCTGCCCCCAGACACCCCAAACCTCAACTCAGGAAGCAAATGCAGCATGTAAGACATGCACACACTTCACACTACCACCACCATCCAGGTGTCCCAGACACAAACCAGCCACATGCACTGTTCAAAATAATTTCCAGAAATTACAAATATCATATACTGTGACCCCCGATTTGTATTATTTAAATATATTTGACACAAAACAACCCACATGCCACAAGTATTGTATGCCACAATACTGTAAGCCTTTACTTAAACTACCTTGTAACATATTCTGCTAAACTTTTACACATCCTTTTGAGCTCAAACTTATAATTCAAATGATTTTCACATTGATTTTCATGTTCGCTGTGAGCCAGGTATCTATCATGAGTAGTCCCTTAAGTTGTTTTAAACTAATGTTTTCATGAAACTGTGAGTAAAAACAGAAATATTTATGGAAAAATATTTGTCAGGTGAACATGTTTTAAACACTTGGTTAGTTTTCAATGAGCGCAAACAATTAACACCTGCAGACAGCTTCACACCTAATCACAGACTTACCAGCACATGCTGGGCAAATACATCAATTATTAACAACTGCAGATTCTGCTTAAGCTCTGATATACAAGTGGTAATTATAGTCAGCATATCACTTTGTTCCTGCATAATAACAGTTATGCTAACACTACACAGACTGCCCACTCTGGCACGAGTGTGCATACACACACACACACACACACACACACACACACACACACACACCGCAACTCCTACTACTGGAAATGAAGCCAAAATGTTGTAATGAATTTATCAGTTTTGTTAAATGTAACATTGAACAAATGAAGGGTGTGCAGCAGCAGTGTCAGTTTGTTTGGTGATTGTGTTTCCAGAGTGGCACTGTGTTTTGGCATGGCTATTGATTTGTATAAAGCGATGTGGCAGTCTAATCCTGTTCCACACAAGAGGATGAAGGATTTGAGATAGTCGTGACATACACAATTCCTGTTCTGGGAAACTGTTCCTATGATGTAAACAATGGCTTGAATGTATCATGTCTCCTTTCCATCTATTTCAGTAATGGGCCTCCCACGATGGTCACTGCTATATTCGGTGGTGTCTTGCACAATGAAGTAAACTGCTTAATATGCGGCACAGAGTCGAAGAAATTTGACCCGTTTTTAGGTGAGATTTTCTTCAAGTTTTTATATAATCTATAGTTTTAAAAAATATTTATTGGTAGTAATATTTCTCCATTCAGACCTCTCCTTGGACATTCCAAGCCAGTTCAGAGTGAAAAGGACAAAAGACCAGGAACCAGGGCCAATCTGCACTTTGGCTGGTAAGTATTCTTGTATGGGTTTCATTAAGTAACATTTCTTAAATGGCCTGTTATGTGTCATGTTTTAAACAACGGTAAAACAATGTAAATTTTTCACTGTATATTTTAATATCTATTTATGAATAATATTAAAATTATTTTCTTCTGCAACAGAAAAACAGTTCTGTCACTTATGGCTTTTTGCTACGTAACAATAATAACATATAGCTGCAAACAGCAGTAAAGGAGACCAAGCACTTTCTGTTCCCACCTCTTGCTCCAAAGGCCATATGCTAAATTTAAAGGGAAAACATCAAGCTGTCACCGAGATGCCATTAGAAAATGAGTTAATTTGCTATGTTCAATAGACCACTTTTTTTTTTTTCTCCAACATTTTTGTTAGACATTTGGTATAAATATGTGAACGCTCAGACTGTCCACTACCACTTTGGCAGATATCATAAAAAGTGCATGGTTGGTCTTTGGGCTGCCATATACTCCTATTTAAAGTAAAATAATAATAAGAAAGCTTAGCCTTATAAATAATAAGTATTTTTGAGAATGATTCTACTGCTTATTCATTGAACATCATTGCGCTTACAATTTAACTTTAAAGGAAATGTTAGAACTTTTGTGGAAAAAGTATTTGCAGTCCATTGTTTTCACATGACCCTCGGTATTCTGCTGAATATGGGAGAGAATGTTCTCCCATACACCGAATTAGTAGTGATTTATGTTCATTATCTAGAAGTAGGACTAATTTACTGTATTTAAAAATTGTACCAATGAGGGTGTTTTATAAGACGGTTAAAACTGCTTATACCATTTGTATATATGATGAAGATAACTGTACATTATAACCTTACACTTCTTTTAACTCTTCCAAAGCACAACTTCCTTTAAAGAGCTGAAGTATACTGCACTACTGAGGAATGGGTACTTGTGAAGCATCTGTAGTGCTCTGTTTTTGTTCTTTTCTCTTTTAGACTGTCTTTCTAGTTTTACTGACCTGGAGGAGCTAGATGAAACTGAGCTCTACATGTGCCATAAGTGTAAAAAACGGCAAAAGTCTACTAAGAAGTTCTGGATCCAGAACCTGCCTAAGGTATGGGGTATAAAAGAAGTATTTTTGTCGTGCCTATGCTTTGATGGGGTGGCTTATTAGCTCTCTATTACAGGTCCTGTGTTTGCATCTAAAGAGATTCCACTGGACCGCTTTTCTAAGAAATAAAATTGACACTTATGTGGAGTTCCCACTGCGAGGCCTTGACCTGAAGTGCTATTTACTAGAGGTAAGCATTTGATGTCTGCCTTTAAGCACTTTAGTTTAAATACTCAAATGTACAGTGTTGTTTGCTTCAATGTGTGCTTATTTCAGGCTGAAAACAGTTCTCCTGAGACTTGCCTGTATGACCTTGCAGCAGTAGTGGTGCATCATGGATCTGGGTATGTCAAGTTTGGGTTTTCATTTCTTAATATGCAAAAAAAAAAAAAATCTCCCCCATGTGTTTATGTTTAGTTAATGCAGTGCAACTGCTCGACAAGACAATCGTTTTATAGCATTATCCCTAATTCTACCTATAGGTGGTGATATTGCACTATAAGATCTTTCTCACAGTCTGTTTCTTACTGGGTTGATTTGCATGCTAACTAATAAAACAATTCTCTCATCTACTATGTACTGTATTGTTCAGGTGGTCATATAAACACAAATCTAATGCATGACTTGGTTTTAAAGTCAAAATAAAACAAAACTATTTCTATTAATTATTAATATTGATATTAATTAACTACTTTGGTTTTTACATTGGAAGGCATAACCAATGACACTTAACATTCCACTTCGAAGCCTGATTGGACATGCTTTTCCAGTAACTAGTGAAAAATCTTTAACGTGATCTCTGCTTAAAAAAAATTTAAAACATGACTATTAAAAAATAATAATGGACAAGACTATGCCTTTACTCAGAAAACATGTATTTTGAATTCTTGCAAAAGAAATCTTGCATATTCCAGTACTTCTTAAAAGTATTAAAGTAAAGGGCCTTATTTAATTTGTTGACACAGTTGACATACTGTCTGACTCTACTGCTGTAATGTCTTGTTTTAACTACCTTTTCTGGCCATGAAAAGGCCCCTGATGCTGACATGTCATTAAAAGGACAGTAAACACATCGGTTTGCATGAACAAAGACTCCTGCTCTCACAATCATAAATTGTAGCTAGTTATTTGGTCTGTAGCAAATTATATAAGGGCAATAAGTTTGAGCAAACAATGAATCCGAACATATGATGAACTACCTGCTCTGTATGTTGCTTTTGAAGAGCTGTTTCATTTTAAGCCTTTTTTTTTAGAGAAGGCATAGCATAGCATTGTGAGTATTCACTGAATCACCACATTATGTAATTAATTGTCGTGGGATTAATTACAAAATCCAGGAACAAGAAAATAGTGTATCATATAGCGAATAGTGCATAGTTGTTGATGCAGCACAAAAGTTTTCTCTATCACATTATTTAGGATATAAATAAATACCCACAGTTTTTGTACACAATTTTTTTCCGGGCTCTCTGTAATCTGTACATTTGAACGAAAGTCTATTTCCCTTCTTTATTACTTTTTATATAACCATTTGCAATGTGAAATTAGAAATCTTGTTCTAATCATGTTACTAATTTTTACCTTTTCTGTTGCTCTGTCTTTGCCAGGGTGGGATCAGGTCATTACACAGCATATGGTCTTCACGAGGGCTGCTGGTATCACTTTAATGACAGCACAGTGACTGTAGTCAATGAGGAGACAGTAGCCAAAGCCAAGGCCTATATTCTGTTCTACACAGAGCGAACAGAGCCAGACAACACCGGCTTTGTGACCAAGCCGAAGCTTTAATCAGCCTTACTGAACCATGAAGCCTTCAGAATGATAATCACCCTTTCCTCCACACATTTCACACTGAGCTTCAGTTAATATTTCACCCGTAGCACCACTATCACACCTCAGTAAAAAAAAAAAAAAAAAACCTGAATGCTGCTGTGTTTATTATATTAAGAAAACATTCCTAATTTTGCCTTTTTTTGTTTTTGTCCAAAGGTAAATCTTGTGTACTAGTGGGCAGTGTAGCAGAAACTGGATCAGATGAAATGACAGTGTTGTAATTTTATTTTAATAATGTCTGATATTGGCCATCTCTTCTTTTAACATTAGACAACTTTTGGTTACTTATAAAGTTTTTTTTATGTAAACAAACTAAATTAATGTATTTTCCTACTGCTGTTTGTTGGGATTGAAACTTGAACAATCATAATTTGTGTAAAGTTGTTTCAGGTTTTTTTCTTCCCCCCTTTGTATTGCACAAGTAGTTTGCTTTAACAAAGTATCACCTTATAAATGTGAGACATTTTTAGAAAGGGAAAATGTTGGGTCATTACATTTTAGTTATTTATACTGTTTTAACAGGAGTAGCCATAACTTTTGCTTTAAACTTTGATTCTACCATCACCCAGTTGAGAACTCATGATTTTATGTGATTGTTTTTAAAAGCACTAGAGAGATGCCAGTTATAGAAAAGTAGGCAGTGTTTTTGAAAACATGCAGCATTGAAATAATCTGAGAACTTCAGTTCCATTTCAGTCTCATACTGAAGAGTTTCCTCACATCGGTTTAAATTGATCACTTATTGTCTTTGCTCTGAATCAGAAAGTGACTTAACCGTAATGAAATTGCTATGAAAATCTTGTAAATCTTGTGGTAAGTAAGGAAATGGAATACTTTGTGTTCTCCAAATGTTTCCTACTCATGAAAAACACCCTTTTCAAATGTTAATGTTTTCATGATTGTCTTGGGAATTGTTTTTTAATTTTGGCATGCACCATAATCTCTGCTGTAACACTGTGCTTAAAATGATCCCTGCATCAGTAAACACTTTCCAGCAATTTCCACTTTACGGTATTCTTCTTGGTCACATGGTTTTCTATTTCGAGAAGATAAATTGTACATTTTAGGTACAGTCATAAGGAAGGATGTGTAATTACAGCCTCAAAGTACTTCATGTTGGAAATTTTGGGTGAGGCAGCGTTTGTTTAGTGTGTCTGCGCAAGTGTTTTATGTTGAACCTTGCCTGTTTATCTCAGTCTGGCAGGTTTGTTTTTTTTCTTGAATGCAAACCTAATTTCAATATCAGTATAAAATGTAAATGTGGACAGCTTTGATGTAAACCACTCAAAACCATTGAGATAGTGAGTGCTCCTGCGGTTCTCCCCCTCTACGCTCAATATCAAATGATTTTCGCCCACGTACTCGACCTGTGAGGGTCACACAGAGTTTTCTCTAACTATTGGCAGCCAAAGCAGCGGTACTGTTGAGCCAAAGGAACAGGGCCTCCTGTGTTCTGAGGAGAAACAGCTGCTCAATGAGTCTTGCTTGACCCTCCCCTACACATACACAGGTGCCAGTCTAAGGCTGGAATAATATACTCATTAAGTACACAAATTGAGCAGCTGCCTCCTTCAATGTCGTCTCTGTGATAACCTGCTTTCTTCTCTCTATTTTAAACCACCATTGTAAGGATCTCAGGTCACAGCTGCTGATAAGCTCACGTTGCCCTGAACTGCTTCATTTGTTGTCAGCACGTCATGAGTCACTGCAAATGAGTCACAGGGTACAAGCTGTAATTTCACTTTTGCAGGGCATCACTTCGTCATGTCACCAGTGGCACGTACCAGCGTACCTAATGGTGCCAGTCTGAGAGGTCAAAAAGATGCTTGTCCACATTTTCACTTTAAATTAAATGTGCTGTAGCTGCTCCTTTGGGTGTTTTGTTTCTAGCCTGAATACTTTCCTGTCTGATGTACATGATGTGCTGTGCTCAGGAAATAAATGTAAAATCAGCTTCCTCCACTCCATATTTTATCAAGCACATGTTTTGTTATACATATAACAGGAAGTGAAACCCAGGCTGGTATCAAACTGGGAATCTTTAAAGCTAATTTCTCATTTTTGCCCACAAACTGACAGAGTAAATGTGAAAGTCCTGCTTTGATTTTTTCCCCCTTCAGCTGTGAGTGATAAACACAAGTCACTGCTGTCCAAACATCTGCCCCAACAGATGGACTAGAACTCTGAGACCTGTGTGTGTGTGTGTGTGTGTGTGTGTGTGTGTGTGTGTGTGCATGCATGCTTGCTTCACACATTTCCATTTTTGACTTAGCCTGCTGTTGTCATCTTAAAATAACTCTCATTCTTTAAGACCTTATATGTGCACAGCTACTGTGTGTGAGGAAGAGCCTGCCTGCAAAGGAATCATGTATCCTGGCCTCACAGAACAGACTGCATCCCAAGCAACTACTGTTCCTCACTGTGTACATCAGACTAGATCTTAGCCCAGCATACAAAGGCCTATTTGGTGTTTTCACTCCATTTTGCAATGCATCTCACCGATCTTAATCAGGAGTGCCTGCTTCATCTTTTTTCGTTCTTGGATAAAGACAGTCGGCGGACCTGTCTCTAACTTGCAAGCATCTTAGATTAACTTTTCTGGACCCACAACTCTGGTCTCTGCTCAATTTTTTCTCCCCTAGCGAACTTATGAGAAATAACTTCATCCTTGGCCCATTTTTGAGGTACCTGAATATATGCTGGCATTCCAGCAGGGTCAAAGTGTGCAACATTGAAGATTTTAAGAAGACAACCTTCCAGAGGGACCTCTGCAGCAAGCATGAAAGCTTGGTCAGCCATTTCCTGGAGTGTGTCAGCCGAATGTAAGTGTTTTTTTGTTTGTTTGTTTGTTTAAGCCACAGCCCTGTATGGTCCACGTCACGTTTTGGTCTTGCAGATAGGAACGTGGCAAAAATGGCAGTTGCGGTGATCACTGTTGCTTCCTGTGCTTTTATGTTAGAACAAAGAATATTTGAAGTGCACTACTCATGTGTTCTTTTGAATATATAATTGTTTGATTTGTAACAAAGAAAACCATGGGATTGACTTTTGTACCTCTTATCTGAAGAAGAAGAAGTAAGAAAAAAAGATTCAGAAATTACCCAGCTGGGAATGCAATTATTTTTTCCCAGAAGGGTTTTCTACCAAGAAGTAAGGATGGCTGCCATTCTTTTTGTTTTAAACAAGCTCGGTGGCAAACAGCCTACTTTGCCTGTAGCCATGTACAAAAATATTTCATAATTGCACCCAACAATCATTCTTGTGCACATTTGAATGTGAACAACATGTGTACATTGTTTGTGTGTTCACGTGTATATAGTAAGGCTTCTGAAACAAATGAACACAATGATTTTTTTAAGACAAACAAAATTGTAGAAACTCAGGTATTGTTTTTTTGTTTTTTTTTTAAGTCACACACAATTTAATGAGAAATATCCTAAGTTCTAGTGAACTAAAATTTAAATGAAAATGCCTTGACTTGAACCAGCTATTTACCTGGATATTCACTGGTTCAAATGACAGGTGTGGGAAGCAGCAAGTGTTTTGCAGAGATAAATATTTAGCTGGGATTTTAATGAGAGGTCTGCACATGCTAGCCCATGCAGCCTGTAATGACTGAAATCATACTAAAGCCCTGTCTGCAATGCTATGAGGCTTTGTATCTGTTTTTAAGCTTCATAGACTTGTAGAACAACCTGCTGTGCATTTTGCGATTTGAAGAAAAGAGATTCAGGCAAACAGCATTATTTACAGCAAGTCTGTGAGGTCTTTCTTTATCTGAAAGCTGGCCAAGCAAAAACTGGAGTGACTTTAGAGGGAAGAGGCAAGGAGCTAGTAATTAGAGAGAATTGTCTAGTCCTTTCTCATCTGTTCTCCTCACAAGATTTACACTGACAGGTGGAGATTACAGTTAACACTTTGTTGCTGTTGTTGAATGCAAATCTCTCTCTCTCTCTCTCTCTCTCTCTCTCTCTCTCTCATGCTGACTGATACTGGTGTCATACCAACATATAGAATTGACGAGGTACTAGGGAAGTCATACATATGTTTAAGGTCACAGAATTCATGTTACTCTATGCCTATATTCCTTATGAATCTTACGCTCTCTTCATTTAAGCTCATTGTTCTTTATTTTAGCTACATGCCACTTTACTCTTAGATAAGGGATTAAATTGAGAGAACCCTATTATCAATCTAAGATAACCATCTAAGAACTATCATTTTGTATGAGTGTACACCAGAAAAATACACAGTGCCTTTTTACAGTGTATCTAACCAGTTTACAATCATATTTTATACTGTCCTTATATATTAGTTGCACAATGATTAACCTAAAAACTAAAAAAGTAAATTGTAGATAATGTGGAGAATGAAAAATAAATAATTGCAGAAAAATGTGACTGCAGTAAACTTTTGAACATTTCTTTGTTGTAATATTCCCTGCATGAACTGGTCATTATGGTGCCCTATATCTATAAAGTTTGTGTATGTCTTGTGTGTATTACTATCCCAGATACCATGGCAACATGATTAGTGGCACATTACCAGTGAATGCATGGAAACTGCGAAACCTATGAGAATATAATATTTGATTAACATATAGCAGGTCTCTAGTAAATATGTTCATTAACTTGGAATTATCTGGTTACTATGATGTGTTTACAATAGGTCTGAAACAGCATCCAGTATGTGTGTGTATGTGTGTGTGTGTGTGTGTGTGTATGTATATATATATATATATATATATATATATATATATATATATATATATATATATTCACACATTATATAATGTGTATATATACACAGTGACACAACATGTTTTTCCTAAATGTGAGCAGAGAAATCTACGTTTTGGAAAATATTAGTCATGCCTGTTCCCGGAAATGAAGCCTCTTTCACAATTCAGCAGAAAATCAGATAGGTGTGTGTGTGTGTCTTTCTGGAAGAAAGAAAGAGACGGAGAGCAAGTGAATGAGATTGAGAGAAGTAGGAGGTGTGAAACACTGATATTTGGGCTGCTCCATGAAAAATGCCTGCGCCTTCTTTTCTGAACAGAAGAACGAGAAAAGTATGTAACAGGGGAATGAGGAGGCACATATATCTTCTTTGTTTCTCATTCATATAAAACCAACAGATTTCTTGCTGAAGAAAAACAGTTGGAATGAACTCCAATGACACATGGAGTCGTTTTTAGATGTATTCACCCTTCCTCTCTAACGGATCCATTTTCAGCTTGCTCCAGTACGATTAAAAAAAACAGGAAGAGAAACAAAGAAAGAAAAGCAGTGGCACGTGATTCCTGTGCTCCGCCCCTTGTCCAGGGTTATTGGGACGGGATCATAATGCACTGATGCTACAGAAATGCGTCGGCCTCACATGTGGATAAGTGGTAAGATTATGTAAGCCTTTATGTAATCCACATCAGTACACGTGAATGACATCGCAGCTCTGTGAGTGTAGCCAGACATCGGTTGTGTGTGTGTGTGTGTGTGTGCGTGCGTGCTCCCAAACCTTGTGCAATTCCATCAGCAGGCTGCAGCACTTCTGTTCCACTATAATAAGAGAATGCATCAGGCCGAGACTAATAGCAGAAAGACTTGAAGGATTCTTGAGCCTAGTATTGATTGCTTTCATTTGGTATGTTAAATAGTGCTTGATAAAAAAAAAAAATACTCCAAATCCATACACAGAAAAATAACTTTATGGATATTTTATAGCAATCTGAGTAGATGCAGAAACTTCAAGTTTTTCTTTGGCTTTTTGTTTATATAAACATTTCTGGTGAACCACAGAGAGTACTTGTCTAGTGTCATAGAAATTAGATTGCCATGTGTTACTGCAGTGTTTCACCATCCTCCTGAAGTTAGGTGTGTTACAGTAGGTCTCCCACTTTGATGCCTTCATTGACAGTGCTTCAACATGCTTTCAAACAAAAGCATGTCACCTCCCACTAGCTATTCAGAGGAAACATACTCCTTTGCAACCACAAATCATGTTCATAGATTCTAAATATATGCCGAAGCTGGAGGCTCTGGATGTTGCTCTTTGTTTCCATAAACAAATAATTATTAGCTTAACAATATACATTATATATTCTGTTATATAATATGAATTGTTTCATTTATTCATCTTCAATAGCTCTATGTCTGGGATCTCAGTGAATCTGGATGCTAACCCATGAGCAGAAACTGGCGTAGGTCATAAATACAGGGCACCCTGCATACACACATTTACACCTTGTGGCAATTTAGTGTTACCAATTCACCTACAGGCATGTTTTTTTGTATTTGGGAGGAATCCAGAGAACCTTAAGGGGGCCCAACAGATGACAATCTGCACAGAAGCTGTGAAATGCCAATGTTAGTAATGTTGGCATCTTTATCACACGGTTATATCTGTTATATTGCTAAAAACACATACAGTTGCCCACTTTATCAGATGCGTAGATCTTACTGGTGCACTGCACATATATAATTTGAGGCATCATTTTCAGTATACGAGTGACAATGACGTGGTTTTTAGTCATGTTATACTGAATGTTTGCTGGGAGTGTATCAGGTGAAGTGAAAGGTTTGTAAACATTTCTGCATCACTGAGGTACAGTCCAACAATCAATAATATTGAGATAGCAATGCTTTTGAAGAATGCTCTACATGGATGGAATAAAACTATACATATCAAGTGGATTTATAATGTATGCATGTCTAATATAATATCCAATAAGTGTAAAAGTTGTGTTAAAGCTCAAAGAATTCTGCCAATACCAGTGCCAATACTTCTGATGTGTAATGTGAATAAAAGATGTATTTCTTGTATGAGAAATGTACCCATGTTTCTATTCTCCATTCATTTCTAATGTTATTCCTCTCAATCCTAAGGTGTCCAAACTTGCTGTCCATATCCCTCTCCGGTTGTGGACACATCACGGATGGAGATGTGATCAACGTGCTGCGCAGTTGCAGGCGACTGCAGCGACTATGTCTAGAGAACTGCTGCCGTGTGACGGACGCTGTGCTGCATGCAGTAGTAACCCATGGAGGCAGTTTGCAGGAAGTGAGGGTGGATTTCTGCAGGAATGTAACACACACAGGGCTGCAGACTTGCAGAGAGAAGAGGCCTGGAGTTTGGCTAGTTGCTGAGCGGAGCGCAGGGATGATACCTGACATTCAGCCTGAGGAAAAACTGCATGTCAGGAGGGTACTGCAGAAAGTCCTCGTCTTTTCTTGATAAATTTAAACGTTAAAGTTTAAGGTTAAAATAAAAAATAAAAAATGGGCATAATGTTCAGATTTGTTTTTATATGAATGTTTTCTATGACTGAGATATACATCTTATTCAAAATGTTTTTACAATGTTTTCTATAAATCTGTATTTATTACAATGCTTTTTTATTATTTATTTTTAAAGTGTACCTTTTGTAATCTTAGGCATATGTTTAAGATTCAGGTCCTGTCATGGTGCTTTGACTATGTCTAGCAGTCAATAATTTTCCTTGAAACACTTCACATTAGTTGAATTTACAGAAATGCTAACATATAAACCTGATTCTTGTTTAAAGATACCTAATTAAATATTGAGTTGTATGTACACTGCTACTGTGGCGTTTGAATCCTTGGTGTGCTGTTTCACCATATATAAATAAGTGAATGGTTGTTTATAGGACAGAATATTTTGCTTACATTTGCTTAAGTTACACAGGACTACATGATTCATTCAGCCATAGAGACTGTAGATATTGGACAGGTTTCAGAGATATTCAGAATTCCACTGTCAGGCCGCTAGCACAAACAAAATCGGTGGAGTGTACAGGAAAGAGAGAGGGAGAGAGTCACATGTCACTCTTAATGCAGGAATAAGACACAGAAATTGAGCTGTCGCTTCAGACACAGAGACAACTGAGCTCATGTCTCAGCTCACAGAGGTCAACTGAGGGTACGCTGTGCTGGTTTTTCACCATAGCTCTGACTAGAAATGTTATGTAAAGGAGTTTGGGGCAGAGCGGCAGTTGTTTTTTTTGTTTCATGAAGGTACCATTTAACTTTATTTACATGTTAAAGTGCTGTAAACTAAACCAGACTCAGAATCTAAATGATATCTTGTATACTGGTTGTGGTTTCAAGGAAGATTCCAAGAATCCAATTTTCTATCCGATTGATATCAAATGTACAATTATAGCTGTATGCAAAAGTTTAGGAACCCCTGACGATGTCCATGATTTTCATATATAAATATTTGGGTTTTTGGATCAGCAATTTCATTTTAATCTATTAAACAACTGAAGGACACAGTAATGTTTCAGCAGTGAAATGAGGTTTATTGGATTAACATAAAATGCGCAATATGCATTAAAACGAAATTAGACGGGTGCATACATTTGGGCACCCCAACGGAAAAATTACATCAACATTTAGTAGAGCCTCCTTTAGCATAAATTACAGCCTCTAGACGCTTCCTATAGCCTGTACAAAACATCTCCAGTTCAGTTAGGATTGATGGTTGCTGAGCATGGACAGCCCGCTTCAAATCACCCCACAGATGTTCAATGACATTCAGGTCTGGGGACTGGGATGGCCATTCCAGAACATTGTACTTGCTCCTCTGCATAAATGCCTGAGTAGATTTTGAGCAGTGTTTTGGGTCGTTGTCTTGTTGAAATATCCAGCCCCGGCGTAACTTTAACTTTGTGACTGATTCCTCAACATTATTCTCAAGAATCTGCTGATATTGTGGGTAGCAAGTGTTTTTCTTGGAACACTGTTCTTTTGCCGCCATACATAATGCCCCTTGTTATGACCAAATAACTTCATCTTTGTTTCATCAGTCCACAGCACCTTATTCCATACTGAAGCTGGCTTGTCCAAATGTGCATTTGCATACCTCAAGCGACTCCATTTGTGGCGTGTGCAGAAAAGGCTTCTTTCGCATCACTCTCCCATACAGCTTCTCCTTGTGCAAAGTGCGCTGAATTGTTGAACGGTGCATAGTGGCACCATTTGCAGCAATCGATGTTGTAATTGGCTACCTTAAATACCTTTTCTGGTATTCTAGGCTTAATGAGCTCACCAAACCAAATGTGTGTTCCAATTAATCAGTGCTAAGTACGAATCTCCACAGAGGATCTTGTATATAATTCAGGTATTGCACTGCAGGTTGTTAGTTTCCCAGTACGAATACACTGCTTACATTATAAGACATAGCTTATATGATGGATGATGAAAATAGGTGCTAATCCAATGTTGCCAGGTGGTCGTTGAACTTTTGTGTGGCAAATTTGATCTGTGCACCACATAATTATGTAGATGACAAGGACATATCATTTGTTCCTTGGTGCCAAATTATTGACCACATTAAAAGTTTACTGAATTTTTTTATAGCTGGTATATTGATATTGTTTTACAGGAGTTTTGATCAAGAGTTATGCATTCAGATTTGGAGCCAGCATAAATATCAAGAATGCATTATGGGAAACCTGACCTTGGATCAACTCTGAATCTAACAAAAACATCACAAGACATGGTGAATGTCTTGACACGAGAGTCACCCAGTGTATCTCAAAGTGTTTGCATTCTTTGCATTTTATTTAAAGTGTTTGGACAAGAGCCTTAGAAGTCTTTTCTTCTGTAGCCAGTATCCTCAGGAAGTTCTCTCCATGGAGTCTGTTTTTTTTTCTAAAGAATACTGGAGCTCTGAGAGACTGAAATAACAAAGAGATTAGCATTTCGTCTCTTTTAAAGAAAAAAACAAAAAAATATACGTGATCTCAGTGGAAGGACACATCAGTTGATAATTTCAAAGGTTGGTGCTGAGCAGTAGTTATACTGTGACTACATAACAGCTGTCAATAAATACTTCAGACAAGCCTTAGTCACTTTGCATCAATTTCTTGAATGCCTTTATTATTTACTTTAAGTAGAATTTTATAGAATTTTAATGAACATGTAGAACATGATTAAAACATTAATATATATGCAATTGCCTGAAACCCCAGCCAGGTATTTCTATTGTTATAGGTACCAGATCAGCTCTAGAATTACATACTCAACCTTTTAGGTGGTTCTAGACTTTTTTAGTTAGCTAGGAAGAACTTGGAACAGAGACACATTGACAGCCAGAGTAACAACAATATTTTCAAACTCTCAGCACATGTTACACTCATGACCTCATATAAAAGGTGTTCTGTTGTTCTGTTCTCCATGTTTTTAATTCTACTATCTCAGCAAGCCTTTACTTTTGCAAAACAATGAAGATTAAATTAGGCAGAGATCGCAGTCCTTGACCTTGAGGTAGGAGACATGATGGTGTGGTAGATCTTTTGCCACAAGAAAATTTTTTTTTTCTTTTCTATCTAGGGAACCTAGAGCCTATACACATTTAGAACATCATGTAAAAATGTCTAAGACTGTAGAAATGTACAGTTAAGAACGGCAGCATGTAAAACAGGTCATTTTAAAAGAAAGTCCTAAAGCAAATTACAATGCATTCCGATTTCCCAGCTAGCAGAACTTTGAATTTCTGTTTTTGTTTTCCTGTAGTCCTTCTCTATCCCTCATATCTCGCTGTCTATATTCCTAACCACAGGCATGAGCATTTGCGTGTGTCAATATTTGAGACTATGCACTTGGCTTCACCTCAAATAGCCTCCCTGGTATAGGAAGTTCTGATTGAAGATTGAGTTCTTGCTTCATGCATATTTTAAGAATGTGCTGTCAAGTTTTCCGGTAAGCAAAGCATAGTACCACCCATACATTTGCTTAAGAGGTAAACGTCTGCATTCAACAGGTTTTACCTTATTTATAAATGATCTTCGTATTGTTTCTGTCGAGAAAAACGCCCAAGAAACATTGAGAAATGAAATATGGATGAATTTTTAAGAAATCTGCCCATAGAGATATGATCAACTGTGCATTCAAGAAATGCCTATGGGAAAGTACAGTTTATAAAGAGCACTACACAGCACACATTTTCATTTAATTGTGCTTACAGGCAACTTACTGTGTGTACAATAATCTCTTGAATCTTCTCTGTCTCTTTGTCTCTCTGTCTCTCTGTCTCTCTCTCTCTCTCTCTCTCTCTCTGTGTACTTCTAAGTATAAGAATGCAAAGGCAGCTGAGGTCACAAAGTTTTTTTTAGGAATCTTGGCTGGAAATCACATTGTAGAGAGCCTCACAGGCTGGGTGGAAGGGGTGTGTGTGGATGCTGATTTATGTCACGTGGGAATCAGTGTCGCACTCCTACAGCCTTCTTCATTCTCCTGGCATCTCCCATATACCAAGCCTCCTGCATATTTCACTAGCACTTTGTGTATTTCTCAATGCACAAAAACACACATGTGTATGTGGTTGTGTTTAAGCTCACCTCAGGTGAAACTGCAGAGGACAAGTGAGAAGGCAATATGCAGTGGTGGGCCGTCAGGGTCAGCAAAGCCTTCTCTGCTGGCCTAAACTCTATCATAAGCACTAACCTACATTAACAATGTAAATTCTAATATTTGTTTCAAAACATTTTATTAATTTATTTCCAACAGTTTATTCTCTGCATAGCGTTTTTCTTGGCTGCCTTGCTTCCAGTATGTGAATGTACATGTTAGATTTTTTGTCCAATCAGATTTCAGCCTCTATGTGCTGCAATGTCAATCTGATCTGCCCAGGGCCTTCAAAGTCAATACTGCTGGCCTTTTTTTTTGTTTTACCATAGTCTCCTTAATAAATAGCTCTGTTTCTTTAACCAATCAGATTTCAGATTTGCCTCAAAGGGCCAGCTAGCTGGCCCACAATAGCATCAGCATTTTTCTGTCCTCTGATTGGTTGGTCAGAGGGAAACTGTTACAGCCAAGTTCGACTGGCAAAACATGTGTGTAGCGCTCTGCACACATTAATACAACTGAGTTAAACTTTTTATGCCTACGGAGGAAGAGAACTTGATTTGGTCACGGACATACTTAAAAATCCCTTTTCAAGAAAAGCTAGACATCCTGAGGACAGGTCTGCCAACCCTGAAGCTAGCCAGCTTGTCTAAGCCCGGGAAAGGGTTTGTTCTTCACTTCCAGACCAGTGAATACGAGTGGTACCACTGACTTACATCCTCTGAGGAGCGGTGCAAATTATGAGTCTGCATCTCTGGTGAGTAGGTTGTATTTTATTGACATTTGAATGTTTTTGTCATGTTATTAGATAAATACTGATTCTGAACTGCTCCAGATGATGTAGATGGCACAATTGTGGTTGTAGTGTAGAGGTTTGGAGTTGTCTTAACTGAGTTTCTTGCTTTAGTAAAATGGTACTCACCCTCCATATGTGAAATGCCTCTCTTTCTGTAATTCCACACATTGTTATTTTGCATTTTTGTATAGTATTGATGGTTTCTATAAGTCGGGAAAGTCCCCACTGAAGGCCAAGGTACCAAATGCACGGCCCGCCACTGGCAATACGTATACACAGTTTACTGACATAGGTCCAGTTGCAGATATAAATGACTTTAAATACATTCAGAGTTTCAATTTGATGTTGATTTTTTGCTTTTAAAAACCCACTATAGTATCATCATAGCATATTTCAGTTAACATGTTTCATATAGTGCCCCTATTCTCAGTAGTGGAGTTTAGTAATTATTAAAGGAATGTGCGTGGAGTTTAAAGTTAAATCATTTACTGCATTGTCAGATGACTCAAGACTTCTAGTAATCTTGTTATTCTCTTTACTCAGACATTCTGTCATCTACTGCTGTTGTGCTCTTTACCCCTACACCCAATCATCAACCCATATCGCCTACATCTGTATTAGCTTTCACTTTCTTTTTAAGTTTAGTTACCATATTTTAACCATACACAGTTTCTACATTATAGGATTTGCTTTACTTTAATGTTAGCTAGGTTTTTATGAAACCTTTAATATACCCACATAATAATTGTCCTGTCTTTATATGGACACTCAGGTGATGCTATAAAGATACAGAGAGTCATAATAGAGCTTATGAGAAATATACTGCAATTGTTAGATTTCTCAGTTGGTTTGGAATTATCAATAATCAATAATCAATAATGATTATTTAATAAATCAATAATGAAATTCTCAAAACTACTTGTTCAACCTCTAAAAAAAGGTGTCCAATCTTTTCCACAAAGGGCCGGTGTGGGTGCAGGTTTCCATTCCAACCAAGCAAAAGCAACACCAAATTCTACCTGTTTAAATCGAATAATTTTTATTTTAAATGACTATAAGGTGTTCCCTTGATTGGTTGAAATGAAAACCTGCACCCACACCGGCCCTTTATGGAAAAGATTGGACACCACTGCTCTAAATCATGTAGTCACTAGTGCACATGATAAAAGCATTTCTCGTTGCTTTGATCAAATTGCAAATACTTTTGTACATTCATTTTATTGTCTCTGTACAATTGTCTGCTGTTTCCTACATTATCAGTTGTTGAAAAAAAATATATTGTACTAGTTTCACCTGAATGTCTTAACCACCAAAACATCTAGGCATCAGTTCATTGCATAAGTCATTGAATGTAAAATGATTACATTTTTTCTTTGTTGCTTTGGAGCATTTCTCAAATCATCTTTAATATTTGCAAACCAAATGCATTCTCAAAACAGTTTGTACAAGCAGCAAAATACATTGGATTTTTTTGCAAAAGAATGTATTTTTCTCTAAATACTTAGTTCATATCTCAAAAGTAAGTATTTGTGTCAATGAACATATCATTGCCATCAGAATAACAAGTCCTTTTGTCAATGTTCACAAACAAGATCGTCAAAATGTTTGTCATGTTTTCAGTATGAGGCTGCACAGTTTCAGTATTTCCTGATGTAAACTAAGGTTTGGATTACAATGATTGAAAATGCACAAGACTGAATTTCTTCTGTATAGTATTTATGAATTTCAGCAGCACAAATCTATTAATTTGATTGCATATTCGATTTATAGTGATTAAATGAGACTGGACAGGATTCACACTTTTACTGTACTAGTGTTCGTTCATTTCTTGGTTGTTTATTCATTTTCAGAAATTGTAAGTCTGTGTTTGCTCTGACTGTATACACCAACTGAATGTTTACGAGATTCACCTTTGACCAGTTTTAGAGAACTTGTTGATCATTGGTTGATCTGACGCCGTTCACTTCCCTTCATTAGTGACATTCAAAATTCATCTGCACAATTCATCAATTCAAGAAACATTTACAAAAAAACGCTTGCTAGAAATTTTAGATGACAAATTCTGACAACTGGTTTAACCATTTTGCATTCAATGACTTATGATATTAACTGATGCCTAAATGATTTGTACAATCAATTATTTGAATTTACTGTAAGAAATAATGATGAGGACAACGATGATCATAATGAAGAAGACGTTTCTAACAGTAGCAGTGACAAAATACATGAAGTACTTCGGGTTCATCAGAGTCAGAAAGAACACAGAACAAATTCTGCCCAGATATTTTATATTGTACTTCACTTTAAAGTGTAGATAGGATTTAACTTTTAAATATAAATTAAGTGTAGGAAATGAATAAAGGAACACACAGCTGGGTGATACCACTATCGAACCGGAGGTCAGCAGGTGATAGTCACTGGTATTTACACCTTTGCTGGTGCTGCCCCCCCCAGCAGGTCAGGTTAGGGTATTGTTTAAATGATAATCATGGTCTCAGACACCGTTAGGTTAGAGATAGTCCTTGATGGTTTGCTGCCTCTCCCAGACTGATTAAATTAAGACTATTATTAAGATTGATCCAACTGAAATTGTACATAAAACTACATAACTACTTTTGTGAAATTTAAGCCGTTCAGCAGATGAGCTCAGTTTGATATAGCATGGGGTGGAATCTGGGTTGAGGCAGACTGTTAATTCTTACAGTCCCCCTTTTGATGCTTTTGGCCCTGAAGCATCACATCCACTCCCTTTACACAGATTACACCTCCTGTCTTAGGCAGGTGCGCAGTGGCAGTGAAGCCCTGCCTTAGTTTGTCCTACTTCACCTTTGGAGAATCTTACCCGTAATCAGATCACCACCTCATGCACACTGGTTATCGCAGGTTTCTCTTAATATTTTGGTATATGTAAAATCTTATCCGTCATTGGGTCATCACCTTAGGCACACCTGTTATTGCTTTATCCAATTGAGCAAAAGTTTAGGACATATTTCTATTAAATATTTGGCTATATGTAACATTATAACTAGGTTTGGAATAGAGCCCTTCAAGAACCATCACAACCAATTGAGACATCCTACATTAAACATAGAATTATCTGCAATCTGATGTCTTAATAAGTAACACATACCATATAACATAATTCAATGGAAAAAAAATGGCAAAATTGCCTACACAAACAGTAAGATCTTCAGTAGCCATTACCTCCAGTGAGAACTTTCTATAGTGATTATAGAACTATCTGCAATCTGACATCTTTACATCAAACACATACAACGTTACATACAAAATTAAACCCGAATTGGCAATAGTTAACTCCATCATGCATTTGTTTTGACAAAATCTTTTTCTCCTTTCAGACCTGCACAAGCTTTAGGAATATGACAAACAAGCTTTCTTTTGCATCACTGAAATTTGCACATCTATTTTTAGTAACTCAAAAATCAAATTCTGAGATATTTTTTACAAAACATAATTGCTTTTGAATTATGTTGTCTGTTGATATGATCTCGTCTTCACCGAACCAGCAGGAAGTGCTGGTTGTTGCTCTGTGTATTCTGGCATAATTCTCGTCATGGTTACCATCTGTTACCATCCATTCAGCCATCTTGTATAGGTGATTCTAAAAAACTCAGAACAGAAAAAATTGCCCCCTTCCCTTTTTCACGTATAAAATTTCTCAGCATATCCGGAGTTTTCTCTGAAAACACTGGGCACATTTACAATAAATAAACATTGAATGGGATAAAGGCCCACTACCAAGGCATCACTTAAGTTTAAGGTGTAAAACCTCTTTACTGTGGTATTGTTGGTGTTACTCAGTGGCCGGCCGTGCATTTGGTACCTGGGCCTTCAGTGAGGACTTACCCAACTTAATTCACCGCCTAATACCACCACTATCACACTGCGATTATAGAAACCATCAATACAATACAAAAACACAATATAACAACGCGTGGCATTACAGAGAGAGAGGCATTTCACATATGAAGGGTGAATACTATTTTTACTAAAGCAAGCTCCAAACCTCTACACTACAACCGCAACTGTGCACCTACATCATCTGGAGCAGTTCAGAATGAATATTTGTCTAATAACATGACAGAAACCTAAAAATGTAAATCAAATACAACCTACTCACTCGTATTCACTGGTCTGGAAATTACGAACAAACCCTTTCCTGTGCTGAGACAAGCTAGCTAGCTCGGGGTTGGCCGACCTCATGGTTCTATTCATTATGTATCTACTTATACTCAATATTGAAAAATCCAGATTCACTGCAAACCTGAACAGGATAAGGAAGTAATGAAAAGGAATGTATGAACCCTTTGTATAAACTAGTTTGCTAATGTAATGTATGGTTATCTTTTATAAATATTTAGTATATTGTCTTATAGGTGTCCCTGGAGGTCTAGTGGTTAGGATGCGCAGGGAACCAACCCCAGCCACTCTTAGTGCCGGTCCCAAGCCCGGATAAATGGGGAGGGTGGCGTTAGGAAGGGCATCCAGCGTAAAAACATGTGCCAAATCTAACATGCGGAGAATCCACTGTGGCGACCCCTAAATGGGAGAAGGTTTTGAGTATATTGTCTTATAGGGATAATTTGCTGCATTCCTAGCTGTATACACTGTGTTTTTGCATGATCTAGTATATATCATATATTGCATGTGTACATATTTTATTACCTTGTTGAGTGTACACAGGTGCTGTAAACCCTTAATGTAAAGCAAGGCAGGTTTTAATCTGCTTGCACTTGCTGCTAAATATTGTTTCTTTCACTCTAGATTGCTCTGTCAGTTTCCAACCATAAGGCCGAGATGTAGGCTAAGTCAGTAACTAGCATGTCCGCCTGTCAATATACTCAATTGCCAGTCTGAAAATTATGGTTAAATTTAATGTTTCTTTTGGCTTCAACAGTGTCTTCTAAAAATGTGAGGATATGTATAAACAACTTTTGGACAAAAACTTTTTCTCATGAGAATGACCAATCACATACACATTATACAGTAGATTAATGTAGTCAAGTATCATTATCGAGGGCCTCTGAGAGATATGCTCTCTTCTTGTGGTAAAATGCATATTTCCTTACAGAGGGATTGGCTCAAATTCTCAATTGTTTACTTTTTAATCTTTCATGGAAATCTGCGACACGACCCTCAACTGATCTTATCCTCTTGACTGAAGTAGATGGCCTTTATAGGAGCTAGACATTAACTTGACTGCCATGCTTGGTCACAGCTCTGAAGCAAAGATGTGTGTGTGTGTGTGTGTGTGTGTGTGTGTGTGTGTGTGTGTGTGTGTGTGTGTGTGTGTGTGTGTGTGTGTGTGTGAAAGTGTGAGTGTGAGTGTGTGTGAACATGAAGCCATCCTATGGACAGTAAAGCTGTGTTTTCTAGGAAGAGGTTGCCTGTCCACAAGAACACAATCTGCCTGCCAAATATAAGAAACAGAAACAAAGGCACTATCTTCTATCAATATAATGTGACACTGGCAAGTTAGTCTGCCATTGATATGCACAAAACTAATGCAATGTGAATTTGGAATTTGGTGGTATCTGTGAATGTCAGGCCAAGTTGAATAGCAGGGAATATGAGACAAGATGTTTGAATACTTTATCACTCAGGGCTACTTCAGATCATTAACAGAACATTACTGTTATGAGCTTTTTTCTGCCTGCAATCACAGTGGCTGTTCCTTATTATTAAAAGCATGTTGTAAGAACCTAACAATGTATCTTTACTCATGGTGATTTAAAACTACCGGTATCTTTGCTCTTTCACTTTTATGAAGGAGTGGAGACTGGAAGATGTCCTTATCCTGGATCAGTCCAAGGCTCAGACAGTGGATACCTTAATCCCACTGCTGTCTGGGTTCCACACGAGGAAGAGTGAAGCAATTCCTCTGTCTCCACCTTATCAGTATTAGGATTGTGGCTATTAAAAACACTTGATTACTTCTTTTTTCCACCTCTAACATTTTATATTGTTCTGTTAGACCCTGTTAGTTCCAAATCAATAACACACAAAAATGGTAATATTTGCGAATCAGAAAGAAAATGATTATGATCAATATAGAAGTCAAGTAACAAAATGTGGAATGTATAAGAAAAGGGCAATATTTAAGTTAAATCAGATTACCTTATAGAATTAGTTATAGATGTGCATCCTCCTTGGGCTCTGTTGTGTAATAATTTTAAATGTACTTTCCCAGCGGTTCTCCCCCAACTACTTCTGGCCGTGGGGCACAAGCAAAATAGGAGGCGAGTGTGTGCAGAAGTAGAGCTGTAGCTCTCCTGTGGGCTGCAGGATGGTTCTATTTGTGGTTATGTTTCTTTTTCTCTTTTAATCTTTTTCTCTCTCTCTCTCTCTCTCTCTCTCTCTCTCTCTCTCTCTCTCTCTCTCTCTCTTTCTCTCCGTCTGTCACTGCATTTTTTCACAGTTCGTGCCAAGGCTTAGCCTCAAAATCACAGAAAAGAGACACAGTAACTGGAGCAGTAACACAGGGAGTGAAGAATTAACACTTTTATGGTCCAGCATTTATTAAGTCAATAAGCATTTGTGAAGAAATACAGAACTCTCCAAGTACTGGGTTGGCAGTGAGATGTTCTTCTGATATGTTTGTTCAACAGTTCCCTGTGCCTGTCAGTTAAACAGAGCGTTTTAGTCACCTGTGGTGTTCCTGGGCTACTGGGTTTTTAAGTCTTGGCCGGAGGCAGGGTGGGTGGGGTAGAGTATGTACTCCATGACTGCTCCTCATCCTCAGTTGCACTGGCTCAGACTAGAGGAAAACAGAACATATGAGAATACAATGTGGGAGGATGAGTAAAAGGCACACTTGCCAAGACAACACAAACACATGGGGGTTCCAGCGTAATGAGAAGCCTTGTTCATCAGTGCATTTTGGCACCATGCAGATTCAGAGAAGTTAGAGAAGGTCAGATTTAGACTTATATAGTCACTTACTATGTGCTAAAGGAGTTTTAAGGATTCTTTCTTTATACATCATAATCTCTTTTCCTGTGCTAACATACACTCAGCATGCATATATATATATATATATATATATATATATATATATATATATATATATATATATATATATATATATATATATAAAATCTGTGTTTTACTACACCAGATTAACACACATCAAATTAATGAATTCTTAATCCTCAGTAAGCAAGGGAATTATGCTACACATATTATATGTGTGTGTATAGATAGATAGATAGATAGATAGATAGATAGATAGATAGATAGATAGATAGATAGATAGATAGATAGATAGATAGATAGATAGATAGATAGATCGATCGATCGATCGATAGTTTATTAAAAACATCAGTGTTTCTCGAAAGGGCAAAGCTGCAATGTGATGTGTGGGAGAATGTGTGAGGTCTGGGCACACAATGTCTGATCTTGCTTCAAGTTGGGGGAAGGGCTTTAGGCAGCACTCAGAAACGCTGCTCACCAATTAATCTGATTCAGATCAACTTAAATTGTGCTGCAAAGGATCCAGTAAACCTGCAGGTTGTTTTAGTGAATTGTTTGGTAGTGAACAATCTTTAAAACACAAGCACAACTGAAGCTGCAGAATGTTTAGTATTTCCATAAGGGGGCTGTAATGACAGGAAAGGAAGTGAAGAGGCAGAGGAAGTTCCTGACTGACTTTTTCACCATCTGATCTGCACACCCACATGGGCTGTGAGGACTAAGGGACTGTGAAATCTTCGACCTCCCCATCACCTCAGATACTCAGTAATAACAGGTTTATCTGTGAGCCATTACCCAGAAGGATGAGATGGTCCTGAATACACTCTCAAAAAATCTCCTTTGAGAGCGTATTCAGGACCATCTCATCCTTCTGGATGAACATTCCCATACTACACTTTGCAGTTCTTAGCCAAGATCTCTCTGTCTGCTGGAAAGAGAGATCTTGGCTAAGAACTGCAAAGTGTAGTATGGGAATGTTCTAAATTACAGACACTAAGCAAGACTGATATAAGGAGGGAAAGAGAGGTAACGTGAATCTACAACCCAAAGCATACTCAAACAAATTTAGAACATTTTCTGCTAATCTCCTTTTAAAAACTGCTGCAAAAATGCTAATTGCAGTAAAGTCAATCAGTATAGAATTCATTAAAATAATTTATTGCATTAACCTTCTGAATGTAACTACATGTAGGGATATTAAACAGAAGTTCATCTTCAAAGAAAATACAACTTTTTCTTGCATGTCTGAGCTTGAAACCTGTTTTGTGACAGCTAGCCTAATAGTTTGTGTAGCATTTTTTCAAATAAACTCTGTGATACTTTACTCATCTCATAGATTTATAGAATTTTATACAAATAATATGTATGGACATGTCTTTTTCCTGCAGTCTGTGAAAGTAGGTGAAAAAAGGAACCATAACATGTCCCTTTTTTATTTATTCAGCAGGATTAAATATGTCTAACTATATATAACTTAACTTATAACTTATAGTAAAGTTAATCTTTCATGTTGACATATTACTGATTTCAGTGGATGCTTTCAAATTGTTCTAAAAGAAAATATTATTCACTGATGTGATACAGCAAAACAAGTCTTTATAAAATCTTATTTATTTTACTATTTATTTTATTTTCTGTTCACTATTGTGTATAGTTGCTCCCTGCAATACTTGTTGCATCACACACACACACACACACACACACACACACACACTAAAAAAATAAATAACACTTTTTTATTGATCCAACCCCTAAAGGCATTTAGCTAATTCTTTACAGAGAAATATCTACGAAGTGTCTTCAGAACTGGGGCTTTCCCATACCTGACCAAAGGCACTAGTGTTAACTTGGTGACCCTGTTAGACTAAAAACCCCTATAATCAATTTAAAAAAGAAGCCAATACATGTCACTGAAGGCGATGAGTGATGAACAAAGGCATAAAGTCTGTTTTGCTTTTTAGGGTAAAATTGCTCAAGAGGTTTCATAGGGTTTTCTAAGATTATGTAACACATATGTCAGCCTTTCAGAGGAAATGTTGCTCTGTGAGTATAAAGAAATTCACCAGATGTTTAAAAGATGTCTATGCTGACGTTAATCAGACGTCAGCATTTATGCCAGGGAAAAAGGTTTAAAAGACGCCTCTTTTTGGAGAGAATATTAATATTGTGTCATAATCATGAGATTAAACTTTGGCCAAATTGAGACATTGAAATCATGATGTAGGTATAAACTTTACTACTGAGTACAGAATAAAATGATACTTACAGTATATTTCTTTAATCAATTATGTAGTTCTTGAACAGTAATAACTTCAATGAGAAGTACTATCAATACATTTTTTTTTTATAAAGTACACAACTTCCTGAATTCCAACAAATGGAAACCTGCCAAAAGGAAAAAAAGGAATTTATGTTTAGCCATTAGTTCCTAGATAATAGGTGAGATATGCAAAAAATACAGCCACCTAAAAAACATTGCCATCAATTATATTTTTTTAATGAAACTTCCTTCAAGTAAAAAAAAAATGTCTAACGTTGTAAAATATGTGAAAAGTAGCATTATTTTACTGGTCCTGAACAGATATGTTCTATGCCCCAATTAATATCCTACACATAGTGTTGACTCTTTGAAGGATCTCTGGTACTCTAAAATGGTTGGCTAGAAAGCAAGCCACACATATAGAGTTCTGCTCAAAATACTTTTTGATGGAAACATTATATGCTTGTAAGCATTTATTACACACACACACACAAACACACACACACACACACACACACACACACACACACACACACACACACACACACACACACACTTTAGATTGGAGTTACAGAATACACTCCTATGCTCAGATCTTTGGCAGAATAAACCCAGTGACCTGGCCTCAGAAAGGTCTTCTATTAAAATAAAGGGCCATTCCCACCATGTACATAGTAATACAAAATCACAAATCAATCAAATGTCAACTAGCTGTCAGCTGCACTTTGAACTCTTTTGATGGTGACTGTTTGACAAACTACTGACCTAGCATATCAACATAGAAACTTCAGCTATATGCCCTTTTTTTAATTGTTTTTTTAAGTTAATTTAATTTCCTGAAAGTACAAAATATATGCAAGGGTATATATTTGTTATTGTTTCTGATAATAGTTAGAAAAATCTCCTTTCCAGTGCCTGCTTGAATGCATGCTTTTTCTGGCAGCATGTCCCACCATTAAATTTACATTACATTTACATTAATCTATTTAAGTGGTTGATTAATTAAAGCTCATTGCTGGAAACGTTGGAAGACAAATGGAGAAGCGAGAACGCAAGGATAAATGGAGAGTGTCAGTAATGTGCCAAACATCAATATGTTCCATTTAAAATCAGAAAAGAACACAAGATTTCTGTGAAGCTTGAATTCTCAACCAAACTAAGGCTGGACAAAATCTATTTTAATGCAACCTTTTTGGACAGATTTAAGAACAAACACTAAAGCACTTT
>NC_060893.1:11392772-11542772 GCF_014805685.1 Silurus meridionalis | reverse complement strand
GTTAATACTTATTTTAATAATAAAGAGGAGCATAGGCGAGTAATAAAGTGGAGGAAGGTGCACACAGGAGATGTATGTAGGAGATCTCTATGTAGGAGATGCAACCTGAAAGAGATTGGAGACTGTAAGGTGTTGGCATGGGACAGTGTAGCTAGACAGCATCAGATGGTGGTCTGTAGGATGGCTTTGGAGGTGAAGAATAAGAAGGTGGAATCTGAAGGAGGAAGACTATAGTGTGAAATTCAGGGAAGAGGTTAGACAGAGGCTCTGTGGTGGTGAAGAGGTGCTGGATGATGGCAACTACTGCAGAAGTGATAAGGGAGACAGCTAGGAAGATACTTGGTGTTACATCTGGAAATAGAAAGAAAGACAAAGAGTCGTGGTGGTTGAATGAGGAAGTACAGGAAAGCATCAGAAGAAAGAGGTTGGCAAACAGAATTGGGATCTACAGAGTGATGAGAAAAGTAGGCAGGAGTACAAGGAGATGCGGCAGCAGGTAAAAAGGGATGTGGTGAAAGGTAAGGAAAAGGCATATTAGGAGTTGGCATATATAATCGATTGGCCAGGCAGAGTGACCGAGAAAGGATGTGCAGTACAGTTATGTGGAAGTTACAGCAATAAAAGATGCAGATGAAAATGTGTTGACTAGTGAGGAGAGTGTGTTGAGATGATGGAGGGAGTATTTTGAGCAGCTAATGAATGAGAAAAATGAGAGAGAGATGGTTGGATGATGTGGAGAGGGTGAAGCAGGAAGTGGTTAGGATTAGTAAGTGAGAGCAGCAATTAAGAGGATGAAGAGTGGATCGTTGGTAGGACCAGATGACAATGAGATGATTAGGAGTGATCGCAGTTTAGTTTTTGACCAGATTGTTTAACAAGATTTTGAAAGGTGAGAGGATGCCTGAGGAATGGAGAAGGAGTGTGCTGGTACCGGTTTTTAAGAATAAGGGGGATCTGTGCAGATCTGCAGTAACAACAGGGGAATAAAGTTGATCAGTCACACCATGAAGTTATGGGAAAGAGTAGTGGAAGCCAGGCTGAAAGAAGAGGTGACCATCTGTGAGCAACAGTATGGATTCATGCTGAGGAAGAGGACCACTGACGCATTATTTGCTTTGAGAATGTTGATATAGAAGTATAGAAAAGGTCAGAAGGAGTTGCATTGTGTGTTTGTGGATTTTGAGACAGCATACAACAGAGTACCGAGAGAGGAGTTGTGGTATTTTATGAGGAAGTCAGGTGTGTCAGAGAAGTATGTGAAGGTGGTGCAGGACATGTATGAGGACAGTGTGACAGCAGTGAAGTGTGCAGTAGGAACGACAGACTAGTTTAAGGTGGAGGTTGGACTGCATCAAGGATCAGCTCTGAGCCCTTTCCATTTTGCACTGGTGATGGACAGGTTTACGGATGAGGTCAGAGAGGAGTCTCAATGCACTATGATGTTTGCAAATGATATTGTGATTTGTGGTGAGAGTATGAAGCAGGTTGAGTATGTTTAGTAATATTTTTTCCTTTTTGGGTTGAATTTTGCTAAAGATTAATTAGTAGGTCACTGTAATTGTATCTATAAAGGTGAAGATTCAGTTCACAATTGGCCTTAAATAGGTTTACAATTCCATGCTACAGAAAGCAAATCCATGGTCATGGTCAAAACCACAAAACAATGACCTTAAGAGACAGAAATAATGCTTCAGTGCAGATGATTTCGAATCTGAAGAGTGGTAGAGAGAGTTCAGCTCTGGATCATTTGGAGCTCTCCTCATGAGTGAAGCACAGGCGGGGCTAGTGCGCTTATATAATCCAGTTAAAATATGCCCTAGTCACATGGAGCATTCAGCTCTGGACAGTGAGAGATACCCCACTGCTGCTTGAGCTATGTTGGCAGCTATTCAGACACACACACATATACACACACACACACACACACACACACACACACACACACACACACACACACACACACACACACATACACACACGCAGTCATTAAAGAGTGAATTGTGGTTCATTGCCAAACTTTTACACCATGTCTCCACGTAAACTGTCCATGGAAAAACAAGCTTTCACAATTCACAAGTATATAATAGAAATCTTCACTTAGAAGGCCTACAGAACACACACACATGCACGCTCACACACACACACACACACACACACACACACACACACACACACACACACACACACACACACATATACAGTACATACTCTCCCTTTCTGTTTCTCTCTCTCTCTCTCTCTCTCTCTCTCTCTCTCTCTCTCTCTATCTCTCTCTTTCTCTCTCTATCTCTCTCTTTCTCTCTCTTTTTCTGACTCTCTCTTAGGGGTACAGGAAAAGAAGTGAACGTGGGCGAGCAGAGGGAAAAAACACCCAGCCCCTTTAACTCTCAGTGCAAGCTTCCTGGAGGCCTGTTGGGTTTCATTTCTAGTGAGAACGCGTAACCTTTCACACACATTACCACGCATTAACAAACACAGTCATTACTGTCACTAGCTGCCCACTAATGCCACAGGTCTTTTTTTCCAGCTAAATACTTACAAAAAAGTTAAAAGGCAGACATGGATGCTGAGTGAGCATCAAAACCAACATAATAGAATGACTATATCTTGCTTTTATGTTCTAAGAAAAACCAAACTGACCATCTGGTCTTCAGACCAGGGCATTTAGGGTCTTCAGACACTAGCTTGATATGTAGCTGTGGTCAGCCATTTTACTGTCTCAGGATGCAATGGTAATTCATAAGTGCTGATAATGTGGGTGTGTAATTGGTGTAGTTGGGCATAAAAACCTTTTTTGCACACATAACCTACCTGTTACATAATCAATAAACACATCCCTGACTTGCACTGGCCTGCTTATTAACATTGACATAAATGTCTGCACCTATGCATCTCTAGCACATTTTCTCATACAAGACTAAAACGACTTTGAGAAGCAGTGCTATTTACATTCAACATTTAATGCATTTGACAGATGCCCTTAATCAAAGCAACATACAATTATCATGTTGTATACAACTGATCAGTTGAGGATTAAGGGCCCAGGAGAAGTGCATGGATTTGTACTTGCAATTTTTGTCTGCCTGTCTTTGTCCTTCTGTATGTTATGTGAGGGCTGCTTATGTTAGTGCTGTGCTGTGTTAGTGTGATAGATACAGTGTATATATAGATGCACACCTCATTTTGCTTTTAACTTTTATTGAATCTTGTATATTCTTGAGGACTTTAAATCTCTGTATGCATTTGGAATAAAAATCACAGTAAATGCACAGAAGCACTAACATATCTTGTGACAGATAAAGAAAATTTTAAACATCCTCTTCTAATACTTATCTCCAGAGACATCTTCAAAAGTTTCATTTTGTGAAGTTTCGCTGCTCCTCAGTGCGAAAAACAGCTGCTGTATAGGCATCATTACCAAGTAAATTATAAAGGTTGGCTGTAATTTTTTTTTTACTTTATCTCTTTTTTAGTGTGTCAGACCACCGTGATTGCTGCAGATCCCACCCACCTTTCACCCATCACTCATTTCAGAAGTTTCATTCCAGGAAAGGCACAAAAACCAAACTGTCTGAAAAGTTTCATTTTTAATTTTGTATATTGCTGCTAAGCCAAACTCTTCAAGTGAAAATTTCCCATTTACACACAATCTGACTCAGTATTTCACACCGCAAGCCTGGATTTACTAATATTAACAATGAATGTGTTTTCACAGTTTATCTGTATGTACTGTATTGTTAATTGTGTCTTAAAACATTTAAGTCTAACAGCATTTATGCATATACTGTCATTTATATTCTGTATTACTTATGTCTGCTACTGTATAGTGATTAAAAAAATAATAATTTTAGTGATGTGTGTCTTATTTTTTGTATATGGCAATATGGCAAAGCAAAATTCCTGTATGTGATGGATTGAATATTTAACAATGTTTTTATTTTGTTTGAATTGGCATCTATGCACATTTTGGAAACAAAGTGAGAGAGGCCCGATTGAGATGGTTTGGACATGTGCAGAAGAGGGACATGATGTATATCGGTAGGGGAATGCTGAGTATGGAGCCGCCAGGAAGGAGGAAAAGCGGAAGGCAAAGGAGGAGGTTTATGGATGTGTTGAGGAAGACATGCATTTGAAGACATGTTTGAAAGAGGCAGATGTAGAGGATAGAGTAGTATGGAGACGGATGATCCACTGTGGTGACACCTAATAGTGGCAGCCAGAAGAAGAAGAAGAAGAGAAGAAGAACTGGCATCTATGCACTCTATCACCTCACATATGCAGAGCCAGAGCACAGCTGCAAGCATCCTCTCCATTCCTATTAAGCTCTGAATTACAGAGCCTGTCTGACAGCACCTGCAAATCACAGCACCAATTCCTGTCTCTGACTCAGACCTGACCTAAGGATTATCACCACTGTGAGTGTATGTGTGTGTTGGAAAGGTGGAGGAGGTGAAGAGCTGGAAAATGTCACTTGTTCTGGCCCCTGGTTTGTGAACACGTCATAACAGAGGTGAAATGGCAGAGTGGGTGTTAAGGTTAATAAAGTTCAATTCTTTGAAAAGCATGTAACGGTAAGGCTTGAGTAACATCCCACATACAAATCTATAATTAATTATACAGAGTCAATTATTACTGAGCTTCACTGTAATCTAATAATATACCATGAACTATTTTTGTCCCTATATCTTTCCACATGAATTGCAGTATATATCGTGGGATATTATTAGTGATAAACAGTAATAACACACTGTAACTGTTTTCTGCAAATACAAAACGGAAACAAAGCAGAAATACTGTCACATTTGGCAGGGTATGGTTATCAGGGTGATACAATCAGTAAGTGTATTAATGCACTACTGTTCTTCTTGTCAAGTGGAAAACAATAGCCAGAAAACACAATCCATCATTGATGCATTTTTTCACGTTTATTTGATGTAAGACTGCAGAACCACATTTAGTTTTGTAACTACAAGGACTCACCAGTGGGACAACTTACCTTTCCATATTCATCTCATTATAAATACAGAATGCTGCAAATGGTAGCACTTTCTAAATAATATATTAAGGGTTTAAGGGTTTAAGCTGCCTAATGGATCCTTTTTAACTTCACTTTAAAACTTGCCAAGATTTCATCGGTGTATGATGATTGACAAAGTATGTAAGAGGGTGAGTGAAAGAAACATTTTGTCCTTCATTCTCTATGAGAGGAGAAGAGAGGATGGGTTGCTCTCTCTCACACATGTTCAGGCTTTTCTACGAAAAACAGTGACTCATGTCTCCGGTCTCTAGCTTTACCTGCTCATTCTTCAGAGAACTCCTCTGAGGACAGTGGAGAGAGAGAGAGAGAGAGAGAGAGAGAGAGAGAGAGAGAGAGAGAGAGAGAGAGAGTGCACGTGCATGTTAGTCACCAGTCCAGTTTACTCAAACTGGTCTGTTTTGACATAATAGCAGTCAAGTTTGAAATGCCCACACATTTTTGTCATGTCAGTTATTGTCATGAATCTGGCTGCTAGATTATCTAATAAGTGAGACACTTGACAATTTCACACCTAGTTGTGTCAGTAAAAAAAAAGCCGAAAAGGGTCTAAAATCAGGGCGTAACCTTTCTGATCGCAAATCTGATTTGATTTATCTGATGCCACAGTGCACCTTAGGATAACTAAATAGCATGGTTTAAGCATTACTAGCAATAATATTAAATTGATTTGAAAGAAAATGAGTGACCAGTCTATTTGATATACATTCGGTATATATAATATATTTAGTATATTCACTCTTGTCCACTTAGATTTTTCATAGGTGTAGGTATTTGGTTGTAGTTCTGTACCCTATCTGTCTGTAAAAAAAGGACACAACACTGGGATTGTCGTGTGTGTGTGTGTGTGTGTGTGTGTGTGTGTGTGTGTGTGTGTGTGGCACAGGTGCATCTGGGGTAGGAGTATTGCCATGGTTTTAAAACAACACATTACTGCTGGGTTCAAAATAGCTCTACAGGGAAGAGTAAAGCTATAAATAAATCCTCTGTCGTACTTGAACCCATTAACATGGCCACTGAGCGTAATACTTATTTACATGAAAATGGTTAGCTGTTCATTTGGGATTATTATTTGGGTATAATAATCTGTATGAAAGCTTTTGTTACATATTTAAAAGATCATTTCCAGCTGGGACTGAATAAAAAATAGGCGTTAGATGGCATTAGGAGGTGTGCAGCATTGGCAAAGATAGATCTTCCCCCTTTCCTGAGTCTGGGTTTAATACAGGTGAAATAACATTAGGTATATATATATATATATATATATATATATATATATATATATATATATATATGTGTGTGTGTGTGTGTGTGGTTTGATCTGGTCTGTGGCAATGCACCCCCCCTCACATACTGCAGTGTTTACGCTCTGACTGCGTAACACGTCACGTGTTTAACCCAAAGGGGGGAAAGGCACACGCAACGGCGCGTCACGTTCACTCCGCTCCATTCATTCCTTTACTGCTGAACTCGTTAACGTTACCTCGTTCGGTGTTAATGTCAAGCACGTGCAGCCAAGGGGAGGAGCAATGGGAGTGCGTGGCCAAAAAGCAAGAAGCCAAAATAAATAAAAAAAATAAAAGAATAAAAAAAAAATCAGTCTAGCTGTGGTTCTACCGGTAAATGTTTGCGGTTTATTTGTAATTGGACGGTATATTTGTGGTTTGGAAAGAAATATATCCTTCGGAATGCGAATCTGGTGAAACATGTTTTAGGACACGGTGTACTGTTTTTATTAGCGATCAAGAATGGCATTTGGCATTTGGCAGCTTCGTTCTGGGGGGTCGAATGTTTGAATAGAAGATATATCTTTTTTTTTTACAGCAGCAAAGAAAAAGAAATGTGAAATATATATATATATATATATATATATATATGGTGATCGGTTTGCTGCTCTCTCTCAGGGGCCATTCGCATCAGCTTCACTGATCTAATGAGGCGTGAATAAGTTTGCCACCGGGAGCAAAAGCAGAGCCGGAGAGTTGACAGTCCGTCCGGCTGTTGCTGGACTGAAACCGATCCGCGTGTCCACGTGCTTTCTGTATTTTCATCTCATTTGCATATATTATCTCGGCTCGCCTATCGCCCACGGCCGCCTCTCTACCAGAGCCTGATTGGTCAGTTCAGGCTGCGGAGACGCGAATGGGAGAGCCCGGTGTGTTTGTGCACGCCCCCGCAGACACGTTGCCTGGGGAGCAGGAACACGGGCCGCTCAGTCGCAGCTCCGCAGCACGGAAAAGCACGAAGCTCAGCGACGCGCAGCACGTCGTGTCCTGGACTTACCTCTGAAACAAAGGAACGCGCACCATTCCCTGTTATCCTGACCAAAAGGTACGAGCGCGGTCACAGTAATAAAACGGAACTGGTTCGACATTTGTAGTTACTTTTGAATTTTCTTCTTTTTTTTACCGCATGCATTTACACAATGCTTTATGTGTAGAGATGAGAAGAGAGTGTAGACTTGTCTACAGCTATGCAGTGAAATTCAGACTCCCCCACAAGTGTGTTACTGTATTACACAACCCTTTCTGATAAGTCTGTAGAACAAAACATGCGGGATTTCCTTCTCTTTTTGTGAAAGATCTCTTAATGAACGCATTATTTTGGAGCTGTGAGAAATGATCGCAAAGCGTCTATTTAAAACATCTGTGTATATTTTGTATAATCTGCGATTGAATCTCAGCCTACAATAACATTCTGTCTGAGTGGTTTTTGGGTTCAGGCTCAGTGTTGTCATCCAGTGCCCCACCCTATTAATCCTACAGGTAATAGCCTATTGATGCTGGTGCACTTTGTGATTTTGTTTTATTCTTTACCTAATAGTCACCTTAGATTACCTTAAAAATGTTTATCTCACGAGGTCACCTTCCTCATCCCATGACTAAAATGTCGGGGAAACTAGTGGAGTGCTGGAACAGGCTACTATGTAATACGGTATCATCTGAATGTATCTGTGTTTATTCATCTAAATCTTTTTTTTTATTGTCTTGAAGGTCATTAGACAGTGTAAAGATTTTTCCCTGCTGAAATAGACTACTTCATTCTCACTCTCAGGAATTAATTTGGAAATAAATCCAGAAATTGGTTTTTGCTTCATTTTGCATTTTGAATATTATTTTTATTATGACAATTTCATTAAAGAAAAAAAAAGCTTAAAAGCTGAAATAAAAGTCTACCTACAATTGTTTTCTGTAATGTTCCAAAATCACCTTTTGTGCTCATCAGCTCCAGTTGCTGTTGTTTGTTAAGAATCACACTATCATGGCTGGTCTTCCTATCACTTATTGCCGGGACTCAGCGTTGTGAAACACTTTAAAACCTTTGAAATGCTTGAAAGCTTAACGAATTTCACAAGCCAGGAATGATACCATTAGTACTTCATCACCTTTCAGAGGCCTGCTGTTACTGCTGTGTCTCTGCAGCTCGATTATATAATGTGCACTTTGTTATTCTAGAGCATGTGCTATCAGATCTACTTTCAGTTCAGTTTTATAAAAAAGAAAAAAAAATGTAGGCTAAACATGCCCAGGTAATGAGGGAAATAAGTTGAACCTGACCCATTTATAATACTATGGATAAGGTAATTATTAAGAATGTTGTGAATGTTTTCTAGGCTATGTTTCCAGTTAAATATAACAAACAAATAAACTGAATATGTTCACACAAAGTATCTATTTTATTTACTATTTTTTAATTAAAGTGCATGTCTTCTGAGAGTGGGTAAATTTCATTTTACCTAATTGCTACCTTTTAGATAAGTGATCTCAAAGTAAACGGCTGATGTGAATTACTATGAAAAAGACATGAAATTACTTCTTCATTCCTACTTTCAGGAATGGTAAAACATTTAAAAGTCCAAATAAATCCCAAAATAGATTTTTTCTTATTTTCTCTTAACATTCTCATTAGCAAAATGCTTACTAATGTGTAAGTGGGAATGCTTACTGCAGAAATAAGAGTCTGTCTAGAATGGTTTTCTGTCCTGTTCCAAAACCAGCATTGTGTTCCAAATGCTGTTAAAATACTTTTCTGGGACTCTACTACCCATATTCTATGTTATAAATGTCAGCGTTGCAGCTCCATTAAAATGGCTGTCATCAGGGGACTATTGTTTCCATCTAATGGTGGCTGTCATGGCTGCTGTGATCCAGTCTTCCTGAATGAGTAGTTGAGGCTCTTGGTACATGTTTTTAGCCACCTGGTTAATCAAAAGGCTCCATTCTTGAATAGCTTGTAATTGTATACGTGTTAAAAGCTTCAACTTTGAGATCATCCATCCGTAAGTAATTATTTATACACCAAAAACTGGCCATATACCTTTTTCCACATGTAGATTAATCATTGTTCTTGTTCGATTACTACACCACCAGAAGTACAGAATGTGTAGTCAGACTCCCAAATGCTGTCAGCTGCAGGCAGAATGTTGTTCATTTATTTAATAAAATGTGATACATGGTGGATTTGTAGGTTTGGGATGCATCAGTCAGATAAACACACTGTGTTGGCACCTTACACCCATGCTTAACCTGCCATTGTTTACTCTAAATGCTAGGCTGTTACTCTCTTGGATTGTTTTCTATAGTTAAATATGTAGGAGAATTTTAAAGAAATGGCAAGCTTTTCTTTCTCTGCCTGTGTATATTTTCTGCCTGAATATGCCCACATACATGGTATTTCATTCTATTAATTGCATCTCGGTTAGCCTTACAGTCTTGTCTTTTTCTCAGGCCAGTAATGAAGCGGCCGAGGATGTCGGCATCAGATTCGGATTATTCCATTGACTGGCTGGCCAGTGATGATGACGAAGACAACGACAGTGAGCTGGAAACTGAATGTAACCGGGAACAGCACACTTTGTCCACAACTCCTGCACCTCAAAACAGCTGTAACCCTCAATCCTGCAGGAAAAGCATTGACTCCTATATCGAGGATAGGAGCTGCATGGGCAGCCCCCCCTCCAGCCCAACCAGCTCTTTTAGCACTGGAGACAGAGAGCCCTCACCATCAGGGCAGAAAGACAAATCTGGCCACAGCTGCACCACTGTAAGCCCTAAAGGCAAAAGCAGACAGGCGCAGAAGAGAGTGTGGAGCTTGCCAATGCCGGAGCAAAAAGAAAAGCATCTCACAGAGAGCTCAACAGAGAAGGACAAGCTGTTTGCATGCAAGGTGAGGCATGTTTTCTTTCAGGTACATTCAGTGCTAGGCAAGTGCAAGTTTTATAGAGAGGGGCTCTTATCACCCACATAATCTAGATTCACACAAACGGAGCAAATGAAATTTGCACAGTGGAACTATTTTTTTAATAAGACTTTTCCCTTTCTGTTTGGTTATAAAAAAAATTTGTTTCAGTTTTGGATGACAGCAGGATGTATTTCATTTAGAGTGCATACCGTAAAACCTTGGTACTGGTTTATAATGCTAATAGCCCAGATTGCTCTGTCTTTTTGAGGCTATTTTGACTATAATCGTATATAAAATCCAACATGTCAAGTACAAAAATGTATATGTATTTATTTACATGGCATAAAAACTAAATACAAATTACACACTGAAAATGTATTCTATTCAGAAACAAAAACTCCTCAGGACACTTTCTACAGTAGAGTTATTCTCTGTCAGATAGTGTCAGAAAAAAGGACATTGAATGATTGTTCTTGTTCTACAGTGTGTGGAGTTGCAGTGCTACATTCACCCACTCTCTTCAATCCTGAATGGCCTCCGTTCTGGCAGATACAGAGAACGTGAGTAGAAGCTTTCACAAAAATGTATTTTTACATTGTTCTGTAGCAGCTGTTTTACTGCACACAACTTTACTCCCCACTACAGCCTCAAAAGCTCCATGCAACACTACCAGGGGTATCTATTTTCATGTGCATTACCTCACCTCTTATTTATCCTAATTCTTACCTGCAGCCTATACTTTCATATTTGCCTATAGCTTCTACACCCTGGTTTTCTATAGCATTATGCAAATACTTCCCTTCCCTGTACAATAATACAATTATTGTATATTGTAAAGTGAAAAAAAAACATTAAGTTTATAAATACTCCTACAATAAATTACAGCAATTTTAGTTGCCAAACATAACCAGTAACTTTTGCATAAGCTTTTTATAAACCTTTTAGTGCTGGGTAGCAGCTCTCTGTTTTATTTTTATTAAATGTTTTCAGTCCAATGTTCTAAAATAAAGAGACTTTATATTTCTGGTAAAATCATGTGCCTCATTTGAACAACAATTCAAAATTACACTGAAAATAATGCAGTGTATAGAGAATATGAAATAATTCATAAAAACTCTCTATCCAGGGGTATTTAAAAGAGTGGCTTATGAGACTATTACATTTGTATATGATTATTAATAATTAATGGATCTGGTGTGTAGGGGTAATAAGTTTTGCAGAAAACACCTGCTCTTAAGCCCCTTTTAAAGCAGATTTGTGGCCACTGATTGATGCAAACCGTTGTAGTTATAAAAAAATGTATATGGCCTTGTCATGTAACTGGTCAGTGGTATGTGAATAAACTACATGTTCTGGAAATTTATAAAAATTAGGCTTCACAGAAGTTAAAGGAAAAACCAAAAAACTGTTGTCCTGAGGTATGTAGCCTTCCTAAGCTCCAATCCAACTTAACACATATTCTATAAGTTTCTAAAACAATCCTGAAGTCACAAACAAATAATTTTCAAAAGTTATTGATAAGTGTTTTGATTGTGGCTCTAGAAACATGTTTAGCATGTTGCTCCGAAATCTCCCCTAGGTGTATCTTTTGGATTGAGATCAGATGACTGTTAAGCCCATAGCCAAACATTTACGTCATTTTCATACTTGTTAAACCATTCAATGAGCCTTCATGCAATCTGCTGAAAGAGAACACTCCCAACAGCATAACAGTCACCATTATCTTCCTTCTTTTGTCACCTGTATGTATTTAATGTTTTCTTTTCTTTCTCTGTAATGCTTATTAGGAGAAGTAAAACATGTAATGGGAGTGTTTTTGCATCTTAGCTATGAAATTACATTGCCTTCATAATTTTTTATTGTGAATATTAAGGGTTGGAGGACTAGTGAAATGTAAACGAGTCAGACACACAGACGCTACCACATGGTACGAAGCCCAGTAGGTGCTGAATGTTACATTTTGTTGGCTAGGTTTTAGCTCTGCATGGTTTGGTGGGCATGTAGGCAGGCTATGAGCCAGGAGAGCATTCATGAGCAGTCGTACTGGGATCTCCGTCAAAGCCCGAGCTCCGCATGACCCCAGACTTCCTGGCCACAGAGACAGAGAGTCTGCCTTCCCACTCACTTCACAAGAACCCATCTGCTGCACAGGAACAGCCCAGCCTGTCAAAGACATGACTCTAAAATTGAGTGTTAAAACCAAACAAAAAAAAAATAAAATGAGGTGGTTTCCTTTCACAGGGCTCAGCACTTTCCAGGAGAGTGTAGCTATGGATCGGATCCAGAGAATAATGGGGGTCCTTCAGAATCCTTGTATGGGGTAAGAGCTCCTTGTCCTACAATCCCTTCATATACCTGTTTATGGGTTTCACCCATCTGTGTCACAATGTCTGAAATATTCCCTATTATAATATAACAAATAATATGTTACACTGACACTAATAGCAGGCGATCTATTTTTAGGAGTTTATCAGAAAGCTTGAGACACTATACAATAGAAATGCATCTTAGGAACTGTCCAGGTTTCCAAATAGGCAAATTACTATTTTTTGTTCAGTTTGGGTATAGAAACACCAGCAGCACACTCGCACCATTATTTTTTTCTTCTTTTTAAAAAAAAAAAAAGTGTTAATGGAAATTCTGTGCCCACTACTGGTTTAAAGTTTTTTTTTGTTTATCTATTTGTTGGTTTGTTTGCTTGCTCTGCACATTCTTGTGGATTTCTAAATATCTATTATCAGTATATGTTAGTGCTGTACAGATAAGCCAGATGATTTCGAGTATTGCTGAGGCACTAGGTGGCTCATGTTGGTGTTGTAGATGTGTCCCAGCAGGCCTTCATGTGCTCTGGGATCTAAATGTGATTCTTAGAAAGGGAATGCTGTGACATAGGCATTATGGGCTTGAAGGGAGAGCCATTCAGCACTGTTGGATCGTTTTCTATACGGTCTGATTTGGAAATAACCTTACATTTAGTCGATTAGCTGTCTTGTAGTGAGACCAATGTAATGTTCTACAGTAAGGCTTTTGGGAGGTAGAAAATCCTTTGTTGCTTTATGACTTGCCATCCCAGCGTGAGTCAGAGCGGGTAATGGACACATCATTCTCAATTCTGAGAACAGTACTTGGCATAAAGCCTGGCTCTTTTCTTTGTTGCATTGTGCTGCACTGTAAAAAGTCTGTTCTTCTTGAATTGCATTGTAATTCTTAGAATATCTATTGTGCCAGTGCAGTGTGGGTTAAGTCCCAGTTATATAAGCAGCAATTCTGATCACATGAAAAATTCTAAATTCCTATGAGACAGGGTAATTTGGTTTGATTTAATTTACACAAAAGCAAATCCACTTATCATGACTGTGATTTTTGCAACTTTTAATGAAAAAAAAAAAAGCAAGCTTCAAACCACGTTGCATGAAGCCGAACCAATACATTGTTGAGACTCCGTCACTTGAATCGAATAGCCAGTGAATTTAAAGTGCAGATCCCCCCTTCCTGAAGATCAGGGCACTGAGCCAACATGGCCTCATCTGACCCAGCAGCTGCTGGAGAGAGAGACGAAACGGAAGAGAGGCCACCTCCCTGTGGGCACACACAGCATGGGGTGGCAAAGAGAAGCCGTTGTGAACCCCTCCCTTGCGCTTAACAATTTTTGCCAGCTGGCAGGCACTCAGAGCAAGGCCTCAATGCTGGCATGATAATCAAATTAACTTTCTTGGCAAGGGTCATGTTGGATAATGCATCGTGTGAATTTAATAGGGCTGGGACAGGTAGAATCTCATCCTATGATTTACACTAATCTACCTTAAACATCTGCTGAATCCTGTTAGAAGTCAATTAACAGCAACCTGTATGTGGGTGGATATTCAAGTCCGTGTCACTTTTCCTCCACTGTTCCACTTTGTTCTTTTTTGTATGCAGTGTGTTTGCCAGTGTGTCGCTGTCGGCTTATGCACCTATTTTTAGAGGCGAGAGAAACGTTGTGCTCTGTGCCACGTGTACGCATAAACATGTGTGAGCTGTGTTTGTGGCAAGACATGTTTTTGCATCCAGTGATACCAGTTATGTTCAGCAAAGGACTCCAGACTGTCACACTCACTCAGATCAGATAGTGTGTCTCTGTAGATAGTGTAACCATGCCTGTGGTTAGAAATCATGCCACATTTTAATTCCAGATACATGTTGGTTTTCCTTGCTAAATTTAATTCATCTTGTGTCACATAGTGAACGCTATATTGACATCATCCTGAAAATGGAGGAAATGTTGAAAACCTGGTTCCCTAATGTAAAACCCAACCACCAAACCACTGCTGTGGAGCTGACACAAGAGACCACACTGCTGAAAAAACCCAAGGTAATGTGCTTTGCTATTGTGGCTTTCTCTTATACTGTATGATTTAAAGCAGAACTCCTGGCAGAACATGCATGGTGATTTAAAATATTAGACAAGGAGGGTGTCTGGTTAAAACGTGTGCATTAGGTGTGAGACTAATGATTTAATAGAGTAGGTAACATAACACATTTGGAACCAAAGGTATTATGCTTACAAGCATTCCTCACCAAGACAGGAACGCTATGAACCTTTTTTCTAAGGTAGACCGAAAACACAGCCAAAAATACCCATTATACTGTATATACTTTACTCCTTTATATAGGAAATAACAGGTCAGGCTGGTAAGGTTGAAAGTTTCTATTAAAAATTTCCTTGGGAATTTGTATAATTCTAAACTAGCAGACATTTATCATCTTTTTTTAAAAAGGTAATTTGGACAGAGACAAATAATCCATTTACAATTACTAATTAGATTTTAAATACTTGGGCAACATGTAGGTCTCTATGATCAATTTCACAATGTCTGATCAACAGTGCAATATATGTTTGAATGTTTTTATTTTATATATATCTTGATTCTAGGCGGTTGAAAGATTTAGCATTTTAAAAAGGGATTTAAAAATGCTTCCAGGTAAATCTGCATTTAAGATATAACCTTTTGAAATAAATGTAATTATACCTAATTTCTTTAAACAATTTGTTTAATTACCATCCATCATTTCCTAGAGCAACTTTCAGTTATGTCTAATACATTTTCTACCTTGCACACAGTTGGAAATTAATGAGTCTCTGTCTAACTTCAATTATAGCACAGCTCTAGAGTCAGAACAAGATTTCTAGTGCAAGTGTATAGGCATACACCCTCATCCACTCTTTCAGTCAGTATTATTTATAAAAATATTCTTTAAACATTATAAACAATAATTCAAATTTTCAATTGAACAATATCGTGAAAACGACTCACCTTTGTTCTTGATATTGATATTGTTAATGAATAGCCTTAATAAATATTTTTTAAATGCATTCCATAGGAGCATTGTTGCCTTTATCTTGTCTTTGTCACGTGTGTGTTAACATAAGGTTGCATATAACATATATTTGTAATCTATTAACAATGGAAAAATCTAAGAATATTTAACAAGAGGCAGATGGCTGTAGACCTGCACACACAAAATAATGGATTTTATTAAACATAAGCAGATGTCAGTTTTAATAGAAGTACAATGTGGACCATAGCAAAAAGTTTTTACATGTCTGAAACAGCTGGCTTTTTGCTAAGATTTCCTCCTGACACAAAATTTTAATTATAACTGTGCCTATTATGTTCACAAATTGCACTGCTAGCAAATGCTGTTTGAACACACACAAATACAATTATGTATTTTCGCATTTTCATGAGGCATGGCAATATTTTAGGTAACGCTGTATATATTTGAAACAGAGTATTCGAAATAAGTAGAAGTAAAATCCTCACACCCCCGTCTCTTTCTATCTTTGTCACAGTTGTCCTCGATTCTGACCCCCGTTTCTGTTGGTCTCTTCAACTCTGGCACTACTGGTGCTTCTCCGGTGGTTGCTAAGGCCATGCGGGTCAGTGACCTTCTCCTTCAAGCACCTTATTCTGCCACCAATCTGAAATGGCTTCACACATCTCCCATCTGCTCACCCACTGCTGAGCAGGGCCAACGCACAGTCCGGAACTTGCTAACAGCACACAGAGATGAGGATGTGACGCAGGACAACTCGGTTTCCTCCACCATTGATACTCCCGAACTTAACATGGACTCGGTGCCTAGTCAGCCACCTCCAGGAAAGATCAGTGCCCCATGCCTGGAGAGACTACTGAAATCCACAGAGAGCATCATCAACCACAAAGCCTCCAGGGGGACGAGCAATATGAGTGCTGACACCTTATCCTAGACCATAGACACTGGGCTTTCGGTATTCAGAGCCTAAACAGCAGGCACTTATATTATGTCGTGCCAGTGCACTCAAGCGCACCCCAGCGCAAGCTCCCTGCTCCATTTCAGCCTTTCAGGGACACACTGAGCAAAGCTATGGCCAAGCCTAGCACCTAGTCTGACACAGCCTGCAGATACACATGCACCAGCATGTCACTGGTGTGGTAGTGTGTCCTCATCTAATTTGGATTTGTCAGCTTTGAATCCTCTCGGGTGTATTACAGTTTGTCTCCCAGATATGCCTGGTGAGGCAGAGGACTAGTGGCTTGATGTGTAGAGGCAGCACATTGGTATCTGTGAATAAAGGAAAACATTACTTCAGAAAGGGATTGGAAAAAAGCAGGAGTAATGTGTTTTTAGGGAACACTTCAGAAATTCCAATGTGTCAGTAAACCCCATCATAGATGTAGATAAATGTGTGGGATGAATGTGAATTTTGCTTCTTCTTTTTTCATCCGCTCCACTGGAGTAGATTAATGTGACTGTTACTTCATAGGTATAGATACGTTTTTGGTACAACGGTTCTACCTCAATCTGACACCGTGTCAATGGTTGTGAATAGAACGAATAAGAACTAACGTTCACTGACATAGAATCAGAAAGAGGGAGCCTGCTAAGATCAAGGTGAGCCAAACTTACCTGTAGTGCCAGGGTCTTGGGTATGAGCCTTTTTCTCTGCAAGGAGAAGCTCCACAGGCCTGACTGGTGCCAATGTATAGAATGTGAACTGCATTTTTTTTTGTTCTTATGAGCATCTCCAAGTTTGAGGGCATCCAGTGCCTGTTATTTTAATGTCAAGCTGTGCCTGTACACTGGTTTTGAAGTGAATGAGAACCACCTGGAATACCTGCAACCTCTGAATGATGGACTAGAATGAATCAGGCAGGAATAGTCATAACTCCTGGCAAAAGATGCATAGCTTATATATTTGCAAACTCTTTGTTCAAGTGGGACAGTGACGTTTATGTTTAAGGGATATTCAAAGTTTGTGTAAAAATTTGAGGTTGTTAATCTACCCTTGCAAAGTGGCCTTTACAGTGTGATTATTTTATACTTTCAAAATAAATGTGGTTATATTTGTTTGGCGTATTCCTGCTGCTCAAGCTTTATTTTTTAGTTTTAAAACCACTTATTGCTTACATTTCTTGCTTGCTTAATGGTACACCTTTTCACAGTGAACTATTGAAGATGAATTAATTATAAATTCTAAAGTCTGATTAATTATTAAATGCAAAACATTTTAGCCTATGAATACAACAATCCTGTCAATCTATCCAAACATATATACATACATATGTATTCATGATACAATGCTCATCTGGCTAAATAATCTCACCACAGCATTGAAACCAAATAAAACCTAACAAGCCAGGCACATACCAGAGCGTAAATGAAAATCATGTAATAAATAATTGGCATTAAAAACTGATTCTATCTTTAGTCTGAAAATAATGAATAGTTAAAAAAAAAAACGACAGTTGGGCGAGGCACATCCAAAATCAAAACTATATCCTCAATAAAGCAAAGTTCTTTAGAGTGAATAATTCACTTGGGTTTCTCTTTTGCATTCACTCACAGCTACATCAGGCCTGTCTGTCTAATCATTGCTGGCTTGTAATTCTTAAATAGGTGAACAATTGGTGTCTGTTGTAGGAGTGTACATATCTATTTCAGCCATGACCACTCTCAGGGGGAAGATGTTTAGCAGTAGTTTATCTATGCAAGTGTAGATAGTTTTGGTATGGTAATTGTTATATTTGCAATTTATTTGCAAGAACTGGCAATTGCAAATACAAAATAACAAGCTATAAATAACAATAATAATAATACAAATGTATGGATTGGGCTACTAAGGACTACTGCAGGTATTAGCCCTTTTGTCATACTAATATTGTGTTTATGCTTCTGTGCAAGATCAGTCAAGTTCATTTTCAGCATTTACATGAATTGCAGTTGGTTATGATTTTCTGCCCCTTAGAGAGATCTTCCAATCATTATGTGGAGAAGTCATGCATCCAGGCAAGACAAATGAAGTGCCATTAAATGATGAGATAATTTGCTGTATATCTCTTGTGCACCTATCACGCACATGCAAGCACTGCATTTTTTTTTTTTTTTTTTAAGAAACCAGTTTTGAGATCATTTGGTTATATTTTCCTCTGAATTTCCCTCTGGGATTAATAAAGAAAATCTTTTTTGGCTGATGATATCAAATACAGGCAACCAAGTTTTCTCCAAACCTGACAAGCTGTACTGTCTTTTGTTTCAAATTAATTTAATTTGTCCAAAAAAAATGTTATGCATGTTGTATAGGAATAGTGATGATTGGAGTGCATTTATGAATTGTCTTTGTGTAACTGTTGTTCCTGCTGCATTTAAGTTGCAATGTTTAAGACAGCTGGCTGTTCTCTTTGCTTCTTTATCATTAGTCTATGAAGACGTGCATGGGCCAACTTAAGTGTGGTTTCAAGCACCTTCCACTTGCATATTGTCAAATCAGTTGTACAGAAAGAAGACATTTAAGGTATTTGCTATAGATATAGTGGATATTTCGATATATATATATATATATATATATATATATATATATATATATATATATATATATATATATATAAAAAAGAAAACAGACAGGGTGCACTGAATCTCAGTGAATACTTGCATCACAGACATAATAAATGTTATATATATATATATATATATATATATATATATATATATATATATATAAAATATAAAATCTTAAAATATCTATAAATATATATATAAAATTTAATTAATTTATTTTTATATATATATATATATATATATATATATATATATATATATATATATATATATATATATATGCAAGTATTCACTGAGATTCAGTGCACCCTGTCTGTTTTCTTTATTTTTCACAAGCACAGCAATTTAAGTTAGTTTCGCGTTATGAGTAAACACGTTCATTTTGACAATCCTAATTAATACAATAATACAAAACAAATTAAACATTTGGCTAACTAATGAATGTTTCCAGACTGAATAACTACCATATAGAACACAAGCAGAGAAAAGATGATGATGATGATGATGATGATGATGATGATCAGGTGATCAGGAATGTCTCTGTTCTCAGTAATGTTTACATCGCTGACTCCCTCTGTCTCATACTTCTTGTGTCCTTCTGCCTTGCTCATTGTTAGCTTGCTTTGCTTTGTAGCTTTTTCCATCCAAGTGTTTTTATAAAGTACAATGTCCCTAAGAACTTTAGCAACCTAGTTCATATTTCAAAAACTTTACTGCTCCACTGAGGACCAGAGGTGGGAAATAAATAAGTACAAATACTTTGTTTCTGTATTTAAGTAGATTTTTCGGGTATCAGTAATTTATTTCACTATTTATTTTTGGACAACATTTTACATTTACTCTAACTTTTTACACAAATATCTATACTTTCTACTCCTTACATTTTCAAACAGATTTGTTACTTTAGTTTGAATCTATTTGGTAAAATGCCAATATTTTTTCATCAACCTATTTCCTGTCATTGTGCATTTTTTCAATCTACCACTGGTGTATCATTTCCTGGCTCTCAAGCACCAAAGACGTAGGTTAGTTTACAAAGCTAACAATGAGCAAGTAGTAGAAGTATGAGACAGAGGGAGTCAGCGATGTAAACATGACTGAGAACAGAGACATTCCTGATCACCTGATCATCATCATCATCATCATCATCATCTTTTCTCTGCTTGTGTTCTATATGGTAGTTGTTCAGTTTGGATACATTCATTAGTTAGCAAAATGTTTATATATATATATCTTAAAATATCTCATTTTAAATAGCAAAAAAGTTCTGATTGGTGTCCTGATGGTTTAAGTAATTTAAAACACCATAATTATTTTAAAACAATTACAAGAGTATTTTGTCTTTATGCTCTATGTTTCACTAAGTATTGTTTCACTAATAATAAACATACATTTGTATAAAGCATCCATATTTGCCCATGCCAATGTTAAATACAGTTTTAAAAACCTGAAAAGTGTTAATTTAAGGTACATTTAGAACAGATAAAAATGTAATTTATTTGCTATTATTTGTAAGTTAACTCATGACAATCATGTGGCTAATCGCAATTAAATATTTTAATTGATTGACAGCCAATTACAATATTAATATGATGTGAGATTCAGTTACCAGCCTGACACTAAAATAGGTAGTAGTAATAGCTACTTTTTTTACTTAAGTCAGAGCTTAAACTGCTTTATTTTAACTTAAGTAAAAAAGTATAGCCAGTAATTTTACCAGAGAATTTTAAAACATGAGTATTTATACTTCTATGTTCATCTGTGTACTTTTGCCAAGTCTGCTGAGGACACAGACGAGCTTTTAAATGGAAAAATTTACAAATATTTGAAATGTTCAATACTGTACATTGTGCTCATAAATCAGATGAAAAATGTCTTAAAGAAATGTACAAAAAACACTACATTCTTAAACTGTTTACTGTGCTAATGTATTATCTTGCAGAGTTTGTCAGTTCACTCTTTCACATATCACTTAATACCCATTACTCCAAATAAGGTAAGCTTTTGTCTATGTTCATCCATCCAGTGTCCTTCCTTTCTGTTATATGTGAAACACACTTAAGCTGTTCCACAAATCCTTCAAATCCATTTATTATATTTCAGAGTAAGGTGGAGAGAATGGTTTAATGAATCGAAGGCATTCTTATTAAAGCTGTATGACTGGCAAGGTCATGTAAAATTGAGCTCTGAAGGACATGGTTGATGGTTTATATATTCATAGAGGGCATGTAAATTTCAGAGAGAGATAATGAGAAATAGAGAGCAAGAGAGATGGAGTGATAGACAGGATACATTGGAGGGCTAGAAGGGCCATCATTTATAAGAAGAACATGCAAAAGACATTTCCGTTCACTTCTGCATGACAACCAGAGGCAGTAAGTCCAAATATTAGCTTCTGTGCAATGTCCTGATGCTTGGTCGTGTGACTGAAATAATGACTGGTGAGGACAATAAATAGCTTTGGAAATAATCATGTTACTTATGGAAAAATTTCTAATTCATAAATTCAATAATGACCCCCCCTCGTATAATCAAAGCTGTATGAGGTTAATAGGAAATAAATTTCAGCCAGGCATACTATAGCACTACATCAGTGCTAATATAAATACTATAAAAATATTTACATAAACATATATATCATTTAAAATAACTATATATTTTTATGCCAGTATACAAACATAGCAAAGGCAGCTAGAACAGAAAGAATAGCCTTTTTTATTCTGAATTGGCATTGATTTGTGTACCTGCTGTGTCTAAAATGACAAAGCCACATGGCTGATTGAAAAGGAGACATTTTAAAACATTTCTGCCCTTTTATACCATGGTTTGTGCCACTGACTTTTAGCCTGCTCAGTGACTATTAATCATTTGTATATCTATTGGAAAACTAAAAGAACAGGAATAGTCTGCATAGTCTGATTATAATTATACTGTCATGTTTTTTTACATTCCGTACATTCAGTGCTAGAATACTTTAGTTAAGACAGCTTATTTTATAAGGGCATTATTAAATGTAATTGTGATACTAATAGCTTGTTGTGTGTTCGGTATGTGGTAATTGTGTGGTTAAACAGATGTATTTCTATTACAGGTTTTTCAGTTTATGTTTTAAGTAACTTAAATTAAACCTTTTGTTTATTTGAAATTGGAAAAAATACTTGGCACCAGATGCAAATAAATTTACATTACAATAAAAAAAAGTTGTATTTACTTTGACTCTATGCAAATGTTTACGCACATCAACAAATAACATCCGACTGAGTTTTTCTTTTTCTCCAAGCAAGGTTTAGTGTAATTTGCACTCAGAGAAAGCACTCCCACAAAGCTGTTACTGTGATTTATACTTATATTAAAGGCAATGTCATATTTGATTTGCTCTAAATGACAGTTCGGTTGAACTAAACAGAGATAGCTTTATTGTTCCTTAAATTAGAAATTTGCTCACTGCACTGTTAAGAGATTGAACAGGCAATTTGTTCTCACCATATGAAGATAATGATCTTATTTTTCACAGAGTACCTCACACCTCTCACTTGTCTTTTTTTTTGTAGATGTACTTAGGGAGTAGAATATTATAATAATCACAGCTTTCCCAAATGCTGTTATGTCTTTTCTTTTGTCTGATTGTCTGATTTTTTTTTTAGCCTCTTTATCTTAAGCCTATGATGTAGAAACAAAGGGCAAAAAAAAAGAAATCAGCACAGGGGGATTAAAGTTGATTGAACTAAGCAAGTGCATGACTGGAGGTAAAGATAAACAAAAGTAAATCAGGGTCCAAAGTCAGTCATTAACTGTCTTGGGGTGATACAGGTTGCAGGTTTAAATGATTAATTGAGTAAATGCATTAAATTATCCAACATGAGCTAATTTGCCAAAATCATACTTATCCTATGCTTTTTTGTCCTGTGATAACCTATATACACCATGGCAGGGGGTTGTTAATAACCAGATATAGTCATTGCATGCCCATAGTTTAATATCTGAGTTTTTTTATTTTTTATTAATATTCCTTATTTAAATGCCCATTGTCTGTAATCCTTTCATAAACTATTTATAAAAAACATATAAGTGCTCAGCCTACTTTCAGTATTAGTACATAGAAAGAACAGTCCATTGAAAACTCAAATAAGAGATGGCAATAAGGTGTTTTATTGGGTGTCTAGTAAAGCACCAAGTAGTCATATACAGTATTGGATAATTATTTAGTGTGTGTCTGTGTGTGTGAGAGAGAGAGAGAGAGAGAGAGAGAGAGAGAGAGAAAGAGAGAGAGAGAGAAAAGTGGTGGTAACTAACAGAGACTAATTTAAGCAACTCTACATTAACTGGTTGTACCCACTGGTATCCCATGGTATCTGTACTGTATTGGGCTTTCATAAAACAATGCCTAAAACTCTATGAGTTTTCTATGACGCAGTCATGTAGGACTAATTGTTGGTTCCTTTTTAAAGGAATTAGGCAAATAAAGCATTAGTGCTGTGTGCTAGAACTAAACAAGGTAAAGAAGCATGCATGTGTTTGATGTTAATACAATATTTGGAGAATTTGATTTATATTATTGTCAGTACAAGGTCACTGAATAGATAAATTAATAAATTAAAATTAAAATGAATAAATATATTATTGGGAGCACCAGGTTTTCAATTTCCTCTTACCTCACAGAAACAGGTAGACCAGCAATACCCTGTAAGTAAGAATGTGCCTGGTAAATGGCATTGGTAAATCATCTCTTCCACTGGTTCTGCATCATACCCAGTGCTTCTGGAATAGGGATACTCAATAAATGGAGATTAATGAATGACAAATGATGGTCCTATACCTGTGACAGTTTGTTATGGGCATTTGCTATTCCAATGGCTATATTGTTGACTGTAGGTGTAGTTGAATGGCTGTTGATTAGTTGGAGCAGATAATAAAGCAGTACCCTCAGAAAACACTAGTCTGTATATGTTTTAAGAAGAAACTCTTAGCTTGGAACATTTAGTGCTCCTGTGATAGAGTACTTATTGTTGAATGTATTGCTGAATGTATAAAACATCAGCATGCCAACTCAGGGTTTAAATGTCTCAGAGCCTGGATTGTACAATTAAGGTCTAAACAGGCATTTACCATAACACTGAGATGCTTAGGTGTCCTTGCTTTTTACTGGTAGAACAAACCTCCTTTCAAAACTTTATATACTTTTCACGCAGTAAATTTCTCTTTACAGAGTCTGTGTTGATCATGTACGTATTAAATATATTGTGTATGTATTGACATTATTACCACCTACTAATCTACTCTTGCACTTGTACAAACTAGAATCCAATAGTTTATGAATCTTTACAGATGTACTAGGTATAATAGTGCACTTTTACCTCTTTGCATGTTCTATAAAAACCTCTGAATAAGAATGTTAATTTTTATTTACTCAAAAATTAAAAAATGTATAGTATAATAATATGGTAACAAAAGCTATTGTAGACTTAACAAACATTCTCAGACTGGTACATGTAAAAAACGCAGTTTCTTCAACCCAGATAAAGTTAAGAAGCTCAGTAGCTCTCCAGAGACTTAATGCTCTACATACTCTTGCAGAAAAATATCTGACCATCAAGGGCAAAAGAAATGAACCACTAGAGGGTAGCAGAAACAGTGTAATTTTGGAGTAATTCAGTGATTTGGTCAGTGGCCATCTGCCACAACAGGCATATAAACACAATGTTGGCCAAGGCTTTACATCACTCAGAAGCTGTACTGAGGTTATACAGGATCCAGGTCAGAGTGGTCCTTGTCTGTAGATATTAGACTAGCTTTCCCTTTTCAGGAAAGCTTTCATATACTAAAATTAGAAAATACTTTGCATATGATAAGAGAAAAGCGGGTCACACCAAGTCAGATGTGGGCTTCTATAATACAGAATAAGCTAAGCATTTTGAACAGACACTTTCATTAAGCAGCTTTGAATAGGAGAATATGCTGTTCCTCTTCCAGTGCATAATGAAGAAAGCCCTCCAAGATTTCATCTCCTCTCCACGATCATCAAGGCCCAAATATAACCAGTAAGTTTCTTCCATGAATGATTAAGAGGCCTTTGTCCTCACTCACAGGCATCAGAGTGAAATTTGTAATTTCCCCCTGATATCTGTGAACACTATTAGTAGGTTTGACTCTAATATGTAATTTATTTTCTAGCCAGTGCATTTATGCAGTAATAGAAATACAAGAAAAGGAACTTTGTTATTGTTAACATGAGTTGAATCTATGAGTTGTTGTCTATGATTTATACAAAATGTATTCCAAAATTTTAATTCAAATTCAGAATTTTTATCCACCTGGCAAGAAAATTATTCTTTTAAATCTTCAGTTATTCAATAAGAAATTATTGTTCCGGGAAACATCGTTCAGTTGTTTATTAGATCAGTGTATAGAAACAAATTGGCCTGTAAGATGGTAATAAAAGCCAAACCCAAGTCACTCATTGAAAAAAGGCATTTGGAGAATTTGTGCATGAATAATGCTGAAAGAGACTTTACAAAGACTCTACTGAGGTGAGAAATAGTGGTTATACTTTACCTATCCTAACTGCAAAGGATTGTGTATAAGCTTAGTATTGTGCATGTGTACATAGATACTCCAACAAGGTCACAAAGTGATGTTTGCCTGTAGTCACTATAAATACTTCTGTCATTCAGCAATTAGCCTGTTTTCCCTTCCACCTGCATGCTTTTCAGACTACACAAACATGATTATGGAGCTCTTCACTTACCATATCGAGCCTATTGTTGGTGCTGCACATGGCTTGCCCTCCAGAGCTGTGGATATCCCTCTATTATTTACATTAAACATTAGTGTGGTTGCTAGCCTTGAGCCAATTTCACAATTTTGCACTTTTTGTTGCTTGTATTTTGGACATTTAATTCTTACATGCGCTATGGTGTTTTGCGACCTTGCCTGCCCTATATTATTTAGTGTATAATTTCACAGTTTGTTCTTTTGAAAGTATGTTGTTATACCTTGTTCACCTTGCATGATCAGTGATGAGCAGTGACTATCATTATGTAGTAAACTGGACAATACTGATTATATTTTCTGTCAAAATGGTCCTTTGTGTTTCCACATTCAGGCCACTCAGTCTAAGCAAGGTATTGTATGCAAATGTCTATACCTGGTGACAACTGATAAGCACCATAAAAAGTTAAGAAGGCACCCTGTGTTTGTCTCTAGAAAAAGGACTTAGTAACTGACAATGATCAGGTGAAATCAAAATTTTCAGTAGTTAAAGCAGTATAACTTACTGTACATTCCTGTGGCCGGCCGTGCATTTGGTACCTGGGCCTTCAGTGAGGACTCACTTGACTTAATCCACCTCTTAATACCACCACTATCACGTTGCAGTTATAGAAAGAGAGAGAGGATTTTCACATATGGAAGGTAAATATCATTTTACTAAAGCAAACCCAGTAAAGACAACTCCAATCCTCTAAACTACAACTGCATCTGTGCCACCTACATCATCTGGCTCTGACCGCCCACCACTGGTACATTCATATGCACAGCCACCTAACAGCTCCAGGAGCTACTGTTGTGTGACTTAAATTCACAGTTTATTCACAGTAGCTTCAATTTAGCTGGACAGGCATCCTAATGATCACCTGCTATCTGAAACACCACATCAATTTCACCCAGTATTGACTAGTGGCTAGTCATACTGTTAGGATTTTGGTAAGCGTATGTTTACCCCTAATCTATATCTTAGGAAGAGTCAAGTCAGTGAACTAAACCCATTGTTGGATACAAACTACTGCCCAAAGCCTTTTCAGGGTTCAAGTATACTGAGCTGGTCAACGTGGTGGGCCAATTTTTCCAAATATTAGAAAAGAAACATTTACTGAACCTCCACTCTTCTACACCTTTCTCTGCTGTCTCTGTAGACGTCTTCCCCCTCTCCTTCTTCTCCCTTGGCCAACAGTTGCCTAATTTCTATCTGTACCCTGCTGGTGGTTGTTGGTAACCTGGGCCTCAACAGATCCGTTATGAAATTCTGGTTCGTTATCCACATATTTGATTTGGCACACAAGCGTCCCCATTTATCCGGGCTTGGGACCGGCACTAAGAGTGCACTGGCTTGTGCAACCCTAATGGTTGGGTTAGTAAGAGACTACTTAAAATAAACTAAAATACTAAAAATAATAATAGGAACATTATAGCCATAATAGATAGTAGCACTTTGGATACTTAAGTACATTTGAAGGCAAATACTTTTGTACTTTAACTTAAGTGAAAGTTTAAAGGGAGCCCTTTTACTGGAGTGATATTTTACCTACTGTATCTCTACTTTAAGTCGAGTTCATGGTTCACCAATGTCCACACCCACACCAAAGAGCTCTCCATGTGATGAAACATTGTGCAGTTGCGCATTCGTTCAGCAGAGGGCGACATTAACCAGCATTTCTGTTTTCAATGCTTTTCCAGAAGCACTTTCCTTAATAACATAAGATGGTGCTGTGGAAATGTTTAAACTAAAATCTTTTTTTTTTTTTACACTAGTTACTAGATAGGTACTAGATAATTACCACTATGGACTAGTGTTTTTACCACTCAATTAGAATGAAAGCCTGTGTGGTAGTTGTAATGGAAAACTGCTAGAACACCCCATCCTACTTTTATCAAATGACAAGAGCCCAGTTGTCCAAGGACTGGCATTAATGATTGATAAACGCAACATTTGCATTGCAATGTGGACCCAACCGATTTAGATATTAGTCATTGCATAAAAAATGTGTTTGTGCCTATAAATGGCAAAAGAAATGACAAAAAGCGAGCAGCTCTTGTAGCACTGCAGCAGTATCAGATATCCTAACAGTGATCCGCCCATCCTTTGAACTTTATCCTGTTCATCCTGTTAGTATGCCTGCATGTGTGAAATGGTGAATCAGCCTCTACCAGCAGCCATGGCCTCTCCTCCAATTTCACTCAGTGTTTGTGGACGATCCTTAGAGACTTGTCTTTACTATTAGAGGACAGTAGAGTCAGTTAGAATAAAGATAACTGCCACATAACCATATGATTATTAGGGTTATCTGTTTCCTCCTACTACCATTAAGCCTGATGTAGCTAATAGTAAAAGCATAAAAGGGAAACATATTAGAGTAAAAATATCAGCCTTTAAACATCCTAATATACATACATCAAATGAAATCATGTAATATCTGCTACCTACACTCAGTGATATTAGGGCTTGTAATTAGACTCATGGTTGCTACAGTCACTACAGGCAATCACTGACTTTGGACAAGCTGTACGTTTATCTTGGTCTAGGATTAGAGTCTAAAAACCAGTTCCTTTTTTCAAGTTTACTTAATGAACCAGTCGATTGGCCACAGTTTGTGTAAATTTGTTCTATGGTGATATTGTGCCTCAGCACCAGCAGATAAAAAGCACAAATTTATACAACTCTCTCCAAATGATTATGTATAATGTAAAACACATTAACAACAATTAAAACATGCAGGGAAACAATGTGGATGAGAACAAAACACAACTAAAAAATTTGTATTAGTTAAATCACAAGGAACTAAGCTGAAAGCTGTTTAGCACAGCTCAGTGTTTGCCAAGTGTGTGTCAATATTGTTTTTTTTAAACTTTTAACTGAATTGAAAGCAACATGTCAATGTTAGCAAGTCACCTGCTGTTTAATGTAAAAGCATTCGAAAAAATTCAGGGGATCTTGTTCACTTTTTATTTAACAAATTACTAATGTAAATGGATTAAAAGGGATTAAAACAGAAAATGGATATAATAAAAATGCTTCTATTTCATGACATACAATACAGACCAAAAGTTTGGACACACCTTCTCATTCAAAGAGTTTTCTTTATTTTCATGACTATGAAAATTGTAGATTCACACTGAAGGCATCAAAACTATAAATTAACACGTGGAATTATATATGGAATTATATACATAACAAAAAAGTGTGAAACAACTGAGAAATGTCATATTCTGGGTTCTTCAAAGTAGCCACCTTTTGCTTTGATTACTGCTTTGCACACTCTTGGCATTCTCTTGATGAGCTTCAAGAGGTAGTCACCTGAAATGGTCTTCCAACAGTCTTGAAGGAGTTCCCCGAGAGATGCTTGGCACTTGTTGGCCCTTTTGCCTTCACTCTGCGGTCCAGCTCACCCCTAAACCATCTCGATTGGGTTCAGGTCCGATGACTGTGGAGGCCAGGTCATCTGGCGCAGCACCCCATCACTCTCCTTCTTGGTCAAATAGCCCTTGATGCCTTCAGTGTGACTCTACAATTTTCATAGTCATGAAAATAAAGAAAACTCTTTGAATGAGAAGGTGTGTCCAAACTTTTGGTCTGTACTGTAAGCTCAAAGGCAATATAATTTGTAGACAGCCTTTTACAAAGAGCAACTTACAACCAAGCAGTTGAGGGTTAAGGGCTTTGCTCATGGGTTTTAAACACATGACCTTACAATCAGAAGTGGTCCCAACATCATAACCACTGAGCTACCACCTGACTGATTTTTTTCTCAACTTAAAAAAGCCCAACAGCACTTGTCTTGTGAGAACTCTCCGAACGATGAATGAATAACTAAATGAGGTGAACAAGAAATATAATAAATATATTAAACATTTATTAACCTTTATACAAAATAAGGCATTGTACATTGAGAATAAGTCCTAGACTAGTTTTAATTTTACACAGACTACTTTCAAAAGGAAATGACAGTACATAAAGTTTATCATAAAACACAAGTAAACTTAAAAATACACCTCAGCAACTCCACCAGGTTCTCAAACAAATGAATCTAAAATAATGTAAAGGCATGGCCATGCAGGCTATTAATATAATGGTCTTCAAACTGCAGTCAATCATTCTTGCTTAATACAGCGGCCAAATACACAGAACCAATCCCATATTTCCAGGTCCAAGGATCAGTGAGATACTGTACTGAGAAAGCAGTTTATGAGTTTGCTTGTTTGATGAATTAAGAATGGTACTTACTTTTTTCTTCAAATAACTACACTTTATCTCTAAATAAACCATATAGCACCACATTCCCAGAACAGCAGCATGTTTAAGCAAAAAAAAATTGTGCAGCATGTGTAATATGCCTTATTAAAACAACAGGTGTTACAACAGGTGTTACAACAACAAAGTTAGTGCACTGGTAAAGGGTGGGAGTACCATTTTTCCAGTACAAATACATGACTAAAAGCAGATTCCGAAATACTCCACAAGTCTATACCAGTGTGCGCATTTTTCCTCGAACTGTGTTCGGAGGTAGCACATTTTCCCTGATTCTAAGAATATGTATAAAATTGTCATTAAAGCAATTAATTGTATGGCAATTCAAGTCTATATCCTTTTAAAAAACATCGCAGCAAGCCATGGCTGACAAATCTTGTTCAATGACTTTTAACTTTACAATATATATGAGAAAATTCACTCTTGTGGCTGATTTTTCCCTCACCAGCTCAACTGAAGTTTAATTTATGCATGCATAAAAAAAAAACATATATATAAAGTACATACATATAACGTATATATACATACATATATATATGCTACAGACATTTGCATTACATTTGCTTAAAATATTTACTATTGGAAATATTAATTAGGTTTAATAGTAAGTTACAGGATGGTAGCTTTGGCTTAAAACAGCATGGCAGTTTGTATGCAAAAAATCATAGCACATATCAAACAACAGGATCATGTAAAACAGGAGACTAGAACTAGCACTTATAAAAATGAGAATTTCAGAGAACTGAAGACACTTTCCAGGTTGACATTGCACTCAAAGGCTTTATAAGCATATGTAAAAAATCTATTCTACACCATAAGGGCATTAATTAATTGCAGCTTTAAAAACACTTTTTTAATATCACAGTATTGGCACTCACTAGATTGTTATACATCACTGTATGTATTTAATGTGTCCAGGGGATATGTACACTAACCATGGCTCAGTCTCTCTGTCTTTTTTGGGGTAGCTATCTGTAAAAGACATATCCTGGACCCTTTCACACCAGTGTGCATTTGAGACTGAGGTCTTACTGCCTGCAGCAGATGTGTTTTTTTGTGCTCAAGAAACCTGTGAAGCCTCAGGAGGTGCTGCTTCTCTTTCTTGTCCTGAGTCTTCTTTGTGATACTTCCTCTTCCTGATCGCTCTCACAATCCCTTGCAAAAAGGTCATCTTGGAGCTCTTTTGGACTTTCCTGCTTACCAAACACAGATACACATAACATAAAATACGGTTCTGAATATAAATATTAATCTATTAACTAATGCTAACAGGGATCATTAAAAAACTGCTAGAAACAAAAATAAAATTCTTATTTGGAAACCTAACACCAGCATTTACTATAAACAGAATAAACCACACCTTGACCTAAATAAGGCAAAAATGTCAGAGTAATTCTCATGCCTATGATGCCATTATATCTTTATCATCATGAGATTATTCTGTAGATATGGTGAATAGTTTCAGTATAAGTCACTTACCTGTGGTTTCTTCATCATACGTGTCAAATGGTTACACAAGGCTACAATCCTAAAGGAGAACTATTGAGAGAATACCAGTAAGCAGGTCAGATGTTTGAAAACTGATCATAAATCTCAGTTATAGATGATTACCAAGGTCTCTACAACATGTGATGTGCTATAAAGCCATAGTTAATTTAGGAATGCCCTAGACATAGCAGGATGTATAGTAAATACCTTCCACCTGCGGCGAGCATACTGTCGTCTAAAATTCTCAATGTTGACCACAGACAGTCTGCGCACCAGAGCTTGTTTAGAGTCCTTAGGCTAGAGAGAAAAAAAACATAAATAAAAGAACCAGCTCACAAAATTATAGATGAAATGACTAACAGGGTCTCCATTGCCAACACTAAATACTGTTATAGCCTGCAGTATTTATTTTTGACATATAATGTTATCACAGAATACAGAGAATACAGTAAATTAGTCTGAGATAAATATGATTGAATCATTTCTTTATTCTTTATTCCAATTCTTTATTTGATGTATAAATAAATGCATACAAGTGCTTGTTATTTAAAACGATCTAAAGTAAAGCAAATTTCCAAGTGTTGAAAGTATGTGTACAATAATATTGATATTTTATTAATCAAAATGAAGGAAAAAAAACCCATTATTTGTTTAATGCACATTGCATACAGATTACATGTTAAGAAAGAAAGCAAACAGATAACACAAAGAAAGAAAGTCATAGTATTACAGACATTTCCTTTTAGGATTAGAAAAGTACTGTAGACAGTGATATGAAGCATATAAGAAAAGCTGTGCTTACTCACATGTCTTATTTTTAATATAAAATATTTTTTATTTTATTATTAACTGTATCAGTGGTTTAGTGAGAAATGGCAGAAATAGAAATCATAAATAAAGAAAGAAACGTTATTAAATGATTTAATGTTAATTAAACCCAAAGAAGTACCGATGTTGGCAGAAATAAATAACAAAACAACATAAATATGTAACAGCAAATACTAAAACTGCTTTAAAAGTGCAGTACCCTACAATTATTAAATATATTAGTGTTTATTGAAAAGTAAAGGCAATTTACATTCATGTTAGAAATTAAAAAATATTTGAATTAAACAATGGACAATATAATATTATAATTATATATAACTGGCGTATATATATTTATACCAAACACTAAAATGCTAGATCATTATTGGACTAAATTTGACATATTTTAAACTGTGATCCACTAACACTGCATCTTTGTACAGGCCATACATTTCTGATATTGAAAAAGAATCTTCATTCAAAGTCAAAAAGAGTTTTACAGTGCCCTCCACAATTATTGGCACCCCTGTTTAAGATGTGGTCGTGGACTTCAAAAAATTCTCCTTTTTTTTAAAACAACATAGAACCCAAATGCAAAAAAAGAGAAAAATCCAACCTTTTATTTAAGTACATTACTTTGGTGGTAAAAAAAAAAAAAATCACACATTTAGATAGAAAAAAAACTTGAAATCATGTGTGCCACAATTATTGGCACCCCTGATGTTAATACTTTGTACAACCTCCTTTTGCCAAAAAGACAGCACTTAATCTCCTCCTATAACATTTCACAAGATTGGAGAACACAGAGAGAGGGATTTTTGACCATTTTTCTTTGCACAATCTTTCTAGATCATCCAGTGTCCTGGGTCCTCTCTTATGCACTCTTCTCTTTAGCTCGCCCCACAGGTTTTCGATTGGGTTGAGGTCTGGGGACTGAGATGGCCATGGGAGGACCTTGAGTTTGTGACTGCTGAACCACTTTTGTGTAGATTTTGCCACATGTTTTGGATCATTATCCTGCTGAAAGACCCAATGACGACCCATCTTCAGCTTTCTGGCAGAGGCCATCAGGTTTTTATTTAAAATATCCTGGTACTTCAAAGCGTTCATAATGCCATGCACCCTAACAAGGTTCCCAGGGCCTTTGGAAGAGAAACAGGCCCACAGCATCACAGATCCTCCACCATACTTCACGGTGGGCATGAGGTGCTTTTCGCATACTCATCTTTTGTTTTACGCCAGACCCACTTAGAGTGTTTGTTGCCAAAAGCTCAATCTTAGTCTCATCTGACCAAAGCACACGATCCCAGTTGAAGTCCCAGTACCGTTTAGCAAACTCCAGACATTTACATTTGTGAGTGTTAGTGAGAAAAGGCTTTTTCCTTGCATGCCTCCCAAACAGCTTGTTGGCATGTAGAGAGCGTCTGATGGTTGTTTTGGAGACTCTGTGACCCCAAGATGGCACTCTTTGATGCAATTCTGTGACGGTGAGCTTGGGAAATTTTTTTACTTCTCTTACCATTCTTCCTTCCTTCCTTCCTTCCATCCATCCATCCATCCATCCATCCATCCATCCATCCATCCATCCATCCATCCATCCATCCATCCATCCATCCATCCATCCATCCATCCATCCATCCATCCATCCATCCATCCATCCATCCATCCATCCATCCATCCATCCATCCATCCATCCATCCATCCCCATATCCATAAATTAGCCGCTTCGTTCTTTAAGCCGCGGGGTTCAAAACGTGGGAAAAAAATATCGGCTTATAGTCCGAAAAAATACGGTATATATATATATATATATATATATATATATATATATATATATATATATATATATATATATATATACACACACATATATACGGCATATTACAAAATGTGCAGGAAAGGTAAATCCCGACAACTTCTAACAGAAAGATTGCACAAAAACTATTAGATTTAATGTAGAAGATGTAAAAGAAAATAAGTGTTTAACTGCTTACCTTTAAAAATCATTCTATATGTGCAAAGATAAGGTTATGTTTTACCCAATACATTATTCATATAATGTGATGTTGCATTTGATGAATTTGAGGAATTGCCATAAGAAAAATAGGAAATCGCACCAGAATTAGTATTTAAAAGAATGACTCTGTGTTTTCTGTCTGGCTGCTGCAATGTGATTCTTCCCCACAGTTTCTGCTCAGCATCTCCTTCAGAGCCTCATTAACTTGGTTGTTGAGATCAGGAGTGGAGCAACGTCCTCCATTTTCCACCTCTCCATTTAAGGAACTCATCAGCTCCTGAAGCCATTGCAGCTCTGTGTTCAGCTCCTCACTAAGAGAGCTTAGCTGGGCCTGTCTTTCTGAGTAACGGCTGCTGATGATGTCAAGGGTAGCTTCAGTAACTTTAAGGTCCTCCTGAAGATCCTTCCTTCGAGCCTCTGCTTTGCGGAACTCATACCGGAGCTGAGAGAGGCCCTGTCCCACACTCAAACTCTCTTCTTTGTACCAAGCCTCTTTTTCATTATAAATAGAAACAAGAGCTTCAACATCTTCTTGAAGAGACTCTCGCTTCTGGGCCACTTCCTCCAGATTGCTATCAATGAGAGAGATGTCCTCCATCACACGGGCAAACCGCTCAAAGTTTACGTATGTGTTGTTAGGTGGAATGCTGCAGTGGGAGTGGATAGTATACTCCTTCAGGCGTTTGGTCTTCAGCTGACATGGTGCACTTTTCCTCTGAATTAAGCTGGTGCCTTCTGCATGTTCATGGTTCTTTAGACATAGGAACCAAAGGGAGACTGAGTGAGGGTAGATCCTGTGCAGCTTTTCGATCAATCACATCAAACATTCACAGGATGGGGTGTCAGGCCGGATGCATGATCAGAGAAGTTAGTGTCATGTAGTTGCATGGATCAGATCAGACCGTAAGTTCTGTTAGTGTGGTTGTGTTGACCAGCTCTTCTATGATGCAAAAATGTGCATGCAGGGGGTAGATAATAGTAGGAAGTTGTGTAACAAATAGTCTCAAGCAAAACTTCTTAGAATTCACTATAGAGTCGGCTACATTTTGTCAGTCAGTGTGATGGAGAAAAGTGATATGGGTGCTAACCAACCACCAACCTCTGTCTGCCACCCACTGGCAACCTTAAAAGATGATCAATTATGTAAAAACTTTGAAAAACAGGATTCCAAGAAATCTGTCCAATCCTATAAATATCTTGCTCTGAAAAGGTCATTGTGCTGTGTTTAAAAGCATACTGCATACAGAGAATACTAAAAAGAGTGATGCATGGCATTCCAACTAAGACATTTATGAATAAAATCAATAGAAGATGAAAGTAAACGACTGATTTCCAACAATTTCTGGCTCATGGAGTGTCTAAAACAGGTAGTTCCTTTAGCCATGTACGCAGTGCTCAGGAATGCTCTGAACTGATGTTTCTGGTAAAAAAGGTTTATTTGTGTTGCTTCAGCAACAAAAAATTTTAAACATAATGTTTAGTTGAACCTAATGTTTACATCAAACCAAATGTTTACATGTATAGTATTTCTTTCTTAATTTTTTATACGGACAAGTTGCGTGCACAACCGTCTGTACCGTACTGGTCGATGCTACAGTGTCGCTGTGTTTAATGTTTTTGACAGCTACTGTGTCTATTATCTCCTTGTATCATGTCTTTTGTTTTTTTGCACTAAATGTTGCACATATGCACTTTGTGTTGTTAGTTTAGAGTTCTGTTTGGTTCTGTGTTCCCTAAGGTTGCCTTGTAAATTTATGTTGTTTATTGCAGCACCTTGGACCTGGAAAAACCTGGTTTAATTTCACTGTGAACTGCACTGTATAAGGTTGAAATGGCAAGAAAGCCTACTTGAACTGACTACTTGAATAAGATCATTTTAACAGTAAACATGGTGTACCTATTTCTGTGTTTAATTATTTTTGACAGTCTTGTCAGTGTTTATAGTCTTTGGAGTGTTATTCTGCTCCTGCCATGCATTATTCCAAAATCTACCAATTCACAGTACTTAGGAGGAGTAGCCACACCCCATGCTTCAAATATTCTTTAAAAGAAAACCACACCAACACAGAAGAGCATTCTGTTACATACACAGTCAATCAAATGCTTACCTTTATCCATGAGTGGTTGAGAGCACCTTCTATTGTGAGCCTCTTTCTGTAATTAGTGACAAAAACAGATTAAAAAGAATAAATGTTGCAGAAAGCAGAAAATTAATGCCTGTACAGCTAGGGCAGCCTAGTCATGTTCAAACACAATTCCTGCAGGCAATCTTTTAAGCAAATTCAATCCATTACTCTCTATTGCTTGGTGATGCAATATTTACATGTTCAAACATGTGAACACAAACAAAATGTGAAAAGAACACTGCCGACAGCAGACAATACTGATTTTCTTTCTTTTCTGCCTTAAACTCTCACCTTGTGTCTTTAGTCAAAAGCTGCCTAATAAAGCTCTTTGCCAGCTCGCTAGTGCTGCTGAAGAATTCCTCGTCAAATTCGTAGCTCACAGCTGAAATGTTTGCCAGTGTCTCTTGTTTAGACTCGCCCAGAAATGGGGAAGCACCGCTCAGTCTAAAGGAGTAAAAGAAATTCTATAAAGATTCATCAAAACAATAACCCACTCACTTTTTTGAACATTAAATTTCAATATAAGAAGACAATGTACATTAGTCTCATATTCATGCTTGGAAGATACGTGGTGTATGAATATTGCAGATTTGGTTGTATTTTATTATACAGACACAAGACTAATTCTGTTAACAATTTAAAACAAAAAGTGTTCTAACAGTCACATCAGTCCAAAAAAATAGCACTTTAAACTGAGAAACCACAATCCTCATTTCACACTCACAGAATATATGTGATGACACCAATACTCCTGTAAAGAAAAAAAGTTGAAAAGCACAAAATTAAGACAGGAAACATGGCACAATTTATTCCAATTCATAGAATCCACACCCAATTAGGATCACTCACCACATGTCTGCTGGTAATCCCAGAGGCTCATAGTTGACTATCTCTGGAGCTGAAAGTAGATCATAAGATATTTCTAAAGATATTTGAAATAACAAGCATTGCAATGCAATATAGCCAGAAATGCTACTGAACTTCAGCTGGTGCTGAATAAATAGTACTTTATTTTTAATGAAGGTGATTTATTCAAAATGTTTGGACAGTTTAGGGATGACAATGTCTTGCTCTTATACTTAAACTTACCAACAAATTCTGGTGTCCCAAAAATATCTTTGAATTCAACCCCATCTTCAATTTTATGTGCCAATCCAAAGTCAATAATTTTGATCCGTGGCAGTGGGACATTTTTGTCTAAAAGCATAATATTCTCAGGCTGAAATAATATAAAAAAATATATATTAAAATATGAAAATATGACAAAATAAAACATCAAAAAATGTGTGCCAGTAAGAAAGACAGTTTGCTCTGAAAGAATTGGCTTTGCCGTTCCAACACTCTTTGGAGGTGAATTTATATAATATTAAAAAATAAAATGCAGACTACTAACAAAATGATGCTGTATTTGCATGCTGTATTTACATAATAGGTATTTCACACTTAATATGTTTTTTGTTTGTTTTGTTTTTGAAAACTCAAATTTCCATGATCTCACCGGATCTGCAGTATTTTGGCATTAATATCAGCTATGAAGTGCTTTAAAGCCCTTGTGTGGCCTAGAGAGTGAGAAGCTTATATAAACAGGATGGAGATTATCAGTAAAATCTGCATGCTTGACATCCCTCACCATGTGTGGCTGATAACCTTGCACTGTGTATATGTGTGGACTAGGACACGACGACAAAATGCACTCATGAGAAATTACAGCTCCATCTCTGAAGATGCCTTGCCAGTAATTACAATGACAGGCATGTGTGTCTAAGGCAGTTTATGCCCAGTACTTAAACACGATTGAGAAGTAACAATAATAATACTCAGAAATGTTTAAAGTGCAGTAAGTTTCAATAGATCAACAGATTGTATTTTTAATGTGAAGGAATAAAACATGTATAACAGTTTGTATCTTTTAAATTATCACATCAAAAAAAAGGTTCCCCAAGCCCCACACACAGGTGCAGGCCCCCTTTGGCAACTTACAGGTGTTGCCATGCAACACTGCTAAACAGGACAATCCCTTTATATAGGCCAGTGTAGAAATGGTCTGCTACCATGGCAACAATTTCATTTCCTATTTCCTCCATCTCCTTATAGGTGTGCATAATACAGTCTAATACACATAGGCTGTTTTCTAAGCATTATAGTTAAGATCTGAGTAGTGCCCCAGCCTGTTTTAGAAATAATCTAGTTTTACAATAAAAGAAAGGATTATTGAAGAACTCATGTCCTACTGAAGCACATAGCTTGGTATGGTGTAAAAAGAGATGCAGAGAAACCAGAATATTAAATAAGAAATACACAACTGCATAAGCTATTGTCATTGAATGTTGGCACTAAACTGCAGTTTATGTCAACAGTATTTATGTACATAAAGCATCAAATGTTATTGAAGAAAAAAAAAAGGTATAACAAAGAAGATACCTTCAAATCAAAATGTGCTATTTTTTTGGCGTGCAGGTAGTGGACCCCATTAAGAATCTGTTTAAGAAATTCAGTGGCTTCCTCTTCACTCAGGGATTCCTTTTGGGCCAGGAAGTCAAAGAGCTCTCCTCCAGATACCCTTACATACACACACACACACACTGATGTTACATTTATTTTAACAGGAAATACACACACACAGAGACACACACACACACACACACACACACACACACACACACACACACAGACACACACACACGCACACACACAAAAGATAGCGTTCTGCAGCTCACACAGACTCATTTGCATATTTGCTCAAAAGAATGAAAACAAATAATTATGTAATATGTAGGTAATAGCATGAAGCTCTCAATCTGGTTAAACAAAAAATTGTGTGATGTGTGAATTCATTTGAATTTCTCACAATCTTCATGTCTACGTTTTCTCTGCAATTTCTAATTTAGTGATTCTAAATATAAAAATTTTATTTCCTATGCTAAGAATCTGCTAGGAAACTGATTTTAACCACAGATCTTATCAGAGCTATCTAAGCACATGTTCTTTGCACTTTTATAAAAAGTATTAGGTTTGTCTGTAAAGCAAACGAACACTGTGTTCACTCTCTGTGACTGGACATTGATGCTTTTAGTTTATAGCGCTAATCAGCAGCTGACCGATCCTTGACAGCTTCTGACATTTTCCCACAGAACTGACTGAATCCAACCCACATTTTGTCCTAATTGGATGGCCATGCACTTAGGCACACAATTGTCTATAAAGAAACACATTTGGGGCTTTACAGGGATGCCAAAGTCCAGACAAAGTTTTTAGTGCACATCAAACACACACTGTATCATGGGAACATCCTAAAAGCATACTTGCATAGAATAGACCGACCTACACACACTTGCATCTATGTACTAACTAAAATCAATATAAAATGAGTCTTATTAATTGGGCACTAAAAGTGAATGAGCTGTCTGTCATACAGTAACACACTCATTTCACACTCATTCCAGCTTCACAGTTTGCTCCTTATATAATGCACAGGCTTTGTGTGTATAAGGCACTCACAGTTCCAGGATGAGTACCACGTCGGTACGGTTCTCGTAGACGTCGTGCAGTGAGATGATGTTGGGGTGCTGGAGCTGCTGTAGAATGTTGACCTCCCTTTCAATCTCTTCTCGCCGTACTCCTCTTCTGCTTGATTTACTTTGGCGCTTCTTTATAAACTTTGCTGCATACTCAGTACCCGTAATCTTTTCCTTGCATCGCTTCACTATAGCAAACTGCCCACTGAAAGACAAAAAAAGGCTGGTTAGAAATTATTTGAAGCACAGTAGATGACTAAATGTTAGTTAGCAACAGTATCACGGAAATTTCTCTAGCATTTAGACATTACCTTTCAGCATGAGTTAGCAAATAAAAGGTTGGTGTAGTGTCTCGAGAAATGTAATTTGACCTTCTTTAAAAGTAAATATAAATGTTCTGGAACATGAAGGTTGAAAGACAAAAATATGAGCTGCTTTTAGATGTTTTATTCAATTAATGGTTAAAAAAATTCAATCAAAAAAATTAATAAAAATTATACTTTATACCCTGAAATTATATATTTCTGTTGAGCTATTTCTGACAATGTCCATTGTTATACAAATAACTATAGTGCATTGAATAATTTCAATAGACATCTGATAAAATTCTTTCATTTATCTAACGATAGATGTCCAGGAAATAAGCAATTTTACACTGCTTATATTACACTATAGAACTTGTGTTGAAATTAATTAGCCAATCTCACAACCAAAATGAGAAACAAAACATCTCCGAGAATTTGAGAGGAAAGCCTTCATCTGTACAGCATTACACAGGAGTTATGGAGTAGGAAGAACACACACACACACACACACACACACACACACACACACACACACACACACACACACACACACAAGTAAAAAAAATGCTTTCCTCCTACTCTCTTTACTACAGTGTCAAGCATTCTGCGCTTGCTTCCTCCTGAATTCTTACAACACAGCTTCCTTGTATTCAACATAACTGTCTGCGGCCGAGTAGGTCATCAGATTCCTTCTGTATAAAACGAACTTGTACGACAGCAATTAGAAAGGAAGAGCATTATTTAAAAAAATGGCATTCTTGCTTCAAGTTGTCAAGGCAGAAGCCTTTCTTGAATAATCACATACATCGAGCATTTGAAATAAGCAAACATTCCCCCCGGTACAGCAATGACTCGTGAAGATTTCTTTATTTTACACTATACATCAGCCCATTGTTTTAGATCTCCTGTGTGTGTCATATCCATTGCGGTAATGGCAGAAACAATTAATTTTCAACACTAAGAATGGATGTAGGAACTGTCTCATCCTGTGTCAGATTTAATCCCTGAATTTTTGCCAGACTGCATCAGCACAACACAGTGTGTGGAATGTATGAGTAGGAAGCTGTATCAAAGCTGACTAAGTAGGGCTGCGTTTGATTTTCAAGTGCACTTATACACCCCTTGTTCTATCACTCTATCAGGTTCCACTATTAAGGCAGCGTTCCATCAGTGCACACTCCAGCTGGCCAGCTGGAGAATGCAGACAGTGTGGAGGTGGAGAGCCAGGAGAGGGCACTGACTAAAACACAGAGCAAAAGACAGAATGTGCCTCCAGTCGGAAATATGCTAAGAAAACAGTCTCTCTATCACTGTCATCCCGAAGAGGGTCAGAGGCTATAGACTTTACCACACCTTAAAGCTATTGTAGGATGTTTGTGTAGGATGCTTGTGAAACAGTGTTCATTTCTTTATTAAACACAACCAAGTTTGTCTCATTACTTCCATGTTCAAAATGACAGACTTCCACTTTTCCTATTAAAAATAAAAATACTTGTCTAAGATTTTCAAAAACATTCTGATTAAACACAGGAGATAAATAATTCTAAGATAATTCTAAGATGATTATTGTAAGGTATTTCCTGTGTTTCACGCTGGGCCCTCAGCAGAAAGAGATGTGATCAGCTCAGTGCTTTTTTGATTTGAACTTACTGAATTGAATGCCACACACCAGTGTCATCCCTGCTTTAGATGCTGCCTAGGTGAGGAGAGACCCTGATAGGACTCACATGTTTATAGTTAATGTTTTAAACTTTCCATTTAAAAATCCTTACAGGAATGTATAAAGTGGTCTCACAGGTTGGTGCATGTCTGAAAGTCGGAATACAAACCTAATACAAACCAAGCTTTTTATTCATTTTAGATAGCATATGCTTTTTAATATTAATTTGTTAAACACACTCAAGTTTATTTATATGTAATATGCCCTTGTGCAATAGTAATATTTAAATTCTACCATTCAAAATGAGCAGTATAGAATAATTTAAACAGCTAATCGACGGAGATTTGTATGGAGGTATTCCACATAATCTAAGCCTGATCCTACAAAGATTAAAATGTGTTGGGCTTCACAATTAATGATATCACATGAGAATATTCAAGTCAGAGCAACTTGGCCTGAAACTTGGAAAAATTTTCTGTAGTGCTGGTTATTCCATTGCACATCTAAGCAAGATAAAATATATCTTGAAAATTGCCAAATGTATAAAGTTATTTCCTATTGTATGTTTACAGAAAATGTAATAAAAGCTTATTAAACCTATTTACAGACATCAAACATATATTTTAAGATTATCCACATGCCAAAACTACCTCATGAAACATACATTAAGTACATAATAACAGGAACTATCCTATTTTGGAAATTATTAAACCCTTATGAAAAAACACAGTACATTCACTTTGAGATCAGTGAAAAAAATCTCAGAGGTCTCCAATATGGAAAAATAGGTGAGGCTCTTCCTGGTCAATATATACCAGAGAGATAACACACACCCACACATGCACTCATGTACTGTACAAAAAAACAAACTTTCTTTTGGCTTCTCCCATTAGGGGTTGCCACAGCGGATCATCCGCATGTTTGATTTGGCACGTTTTTACGCTGGATGCCCTTCCTAACGCAACCCTCCCCATTTATCCGGGCTTGGGACCGGCACTAAGAGTGGCTGGGGTTGGTTCCCTGACCGGGGATCGAACCCGGGCCGCAGCAGTGAGAGCGCCACATCCTGGGCCACCAGGGACCCGCACTCATGTACTGTACAGCTAACCAAAACATATTTGGATGGAATGTAAAGCTCTATTGCTGGCCTTCATTAATAGACTCTTGGGAAAACTAAAACATTGGTGTCTAAGTCACTGACCATCTGAAATGTTGTATGCATCTGTTTTAGATAGAGCAGAACTAACCCAGAGACCAGTGTCAAACATTCTGCTAGCTGACCAGGCTTATAGCATCAACCCAGGGGAATAAAATGAAGTGATTTGATTTATGTGAAGTGGCCCTTTGCAACAAAAGAAATAAAACCGGAAGGGTTTGAAACAGAATAATGTCTTTGTAAAAGTGCAATAAAAAATATCTTGAGCTTTTGCAAGCTTTTCTTAGAAATACCTCAAAGGTCACAGAACCAGCTACACACCCTCAATGCCTCATAAATCCTTGGAGTTTAAATCACATAATTCCAGCTTAGAACACATTGATGACATTGACATCAACACCTCCACCCTTCCAGGAAGACCCTAAAACCAACCAAAGTATTCTGTTGGAGTTAATGTTCAAAGAAAAGCTGGCAAATGAGGCTTTCCATAGCAATATAGCAGCTGACTTTGCTCTAAACCTGCCTGCCGCTCTTGTAACATTAGGCTTTCCTCTCCAAACACATGCTGTTTGTTAACTATGTCAAGGCCATGTGCCTGAATAAATGGTGCCATCCTAACATTCACATACAATATATGACTTGAACCTTACTGCCTGAGGCAACCTATGGCAGTAAAATCATTACCATTAACTAAGGTATCCATTTGTGAGGGAGTGCAAAAATACTTTTAGGTTTAACAAAGTAGAACTGATACTGCAGTGCAGTCCACAGGTGTGAAAGCACTAGTAAAAATGTGCTTCTATTTTGAATTCTTTTCAAAGTTTCATTTCCAGTTATATTTATAACACCTTGAAAGACAAGTAGAATGAGGAAATTTTTGTTTTCTTTGCATTTGGTTCATCTGCTTTTTGCCAGTGAACTTGAACTGGCATAGAACAATTTTGTAAAACAAACAAAATTAACATGGTCAATATCACATTTTCACTTATGTTAAAATAGAATAGAATCTTATAGATTAAATACTTAAGATAATGGACATGTGCTTTCTTTGTTTTAAATATTCCAAAATTTTAAATACCTTCTAATAATATCCAAAGATTTGTAAAAAAGTGATTTCTTGGGCTCCACCATACAATAATGGGGACATGGTATATGACTTGCACAAAATGCTGCATGAAAGATGACAACAGTTCTCTTCCTCCTATGCAATTATGAAGCAAAAATAACGAAGTGCCGTTATGTCACACTGAAAAAGTCATGCTCAGAAGAACACTTTACTTTGGCTGTCATCTCTGCTGAAACACTAATCTTTTCAGCAGGGGTCAAAAATCCCACACAGCTCATTATCCCTCCTATGCAAATGTACTTCACTTCACTCACCGTTCAGCAGCTGCTCTATACTGTACCCAGTCTGTGTCGCTACTTCATTTCAGCACAGCTTGATGCTGTTATACATAACAATAACATTTATAGAACAAAACATTTAAAGAATTTTTCCCAGACTAACACTTGAAACAGTAATCACAAATGTAAGAAAAACTGTTTGGTACTAATCTACTAAATCAATTCAACGGTACATAATATTAACTCTAAAATTGTTACATTTTGAGACAATATAGTAATTTCATGGAATTGTCAAACAAAAAAAACAACTTATTTACTTGGTAATCATAAACCTTGATAACGCGATACATTTTAGCACACTGATATGACAAAACTTCCTTATTAACAATCCAGCAGCTCTGGGTTTAATATGAACTAAAACGAGAAACAAAACAAAGTCGTATGACCTGATCCTATGTCTGTATGTAAATCCAGAACTTTAAGCCGCTGTGTACACAGATTGTATTAATGCATACCTCTTTTTCATCTAACTCTCTCCTACAACTTAACCATGATTTTTAAGAAGTGTCATGTGTTGTATTTTTTCCTTCATTTTTACTATCAGGAAACAATACAACGTGTTCTGAGATGCTTTTCATTACACCATGGTTAGAACACCAATTTGAGTTACTAAAGATTGAATTCAACCAATCTGTCCATCCTCTGTCCTCTCTCATCAATAAGGTCTTCCTGCTAGACTGTTGTTTTTTCCTCATCATTCTACATAAACCCTAAAGACTCTGAAATTCTCCATTACCAACAAATATGTCATGGTCAGTCACCGTGATCTCCTTTTTCCTCATTCACATCATTGTCACATAACATAAGTTTGAATTGTTTGTTTAGTAAGGCACTTGATACCTATCCGCATGACCATATATGGTACACTGTACTGCAACCACATGATTGGCTGATAATTGCATGAATGAACATGTGTACAGGTGTTCCTATTATGGTAGTCTTTCAATGGACATGTTGCTCATGTAAACTAACTGCTAACAGAGTGACAGCAACAGCCCTATGACAGGTTGTGACATTTTCCGGTGGCCAATCCAGTGTTTTGGGGAAGCAAAATATATAACAAAGGGGGGTTTACCAACAGAGTGCAGCCCTTCACTTCATTTAAAGTGCATCATACAGCCATTTATCAGCATCATGGAAGAGGTGTGTAAGACCACACTTTTCCCCCACAATGCACAGTTAAATGATGCATGAAGTGACGTGTTCAGTAACCAGTGCCCATGTGGAACACAATGAAAGACTGGTTGTGTTTCCAATATGGCTACTACTTCATTACATCTAATCTTCTAGTCTTTTATACTTTAATTATTGCACTTTTGTGTTTCTCAGACACTCATCTGTAGCATGCTTGACTTTCAGCTGCATGAGTCTCACGGATCGCAGACATTTGTGTGAAACCACATATGCTGTTTCCTCTTTCATTTTGGGTGTTGAGTGTTTGTGCACAGCAATAGTTCCACTAAACTTGACCAAAGTAGATCCGAATTTTTACAGTTTGCTTAAAATTCACAAGCTGCTGAACAGTATTCCCCATCTGTGGTATAGAGATCATTCCACAGAAGGACAATTACTAATGCAGCCCACTTGAAATATGATCACACCTACAACCCTTCCACTGGAAATACAAAAAAATGTTGCTATTCCAGTGGGTGCTGATCTGAACGCAGATTTAACTTCTAATAAAAACCAAAATCAAAGCTTCCATTTTACCTTGGCTGAGTTGTAAACCATTGCATTTAAATCACCTCTATTTATGACGTGGTGCGTCACATACGATGAAATGTAATTTAAGGGGAAAGAGCATTGAGCCATACAGATGGAGGCTCTTCATACATATTCAGAGCAATAACACACAACTCACAACAATATCTTTAATCTGATAATAGCGCTTGCTCTAATCTGCAAAGAAAAATGGTGTTTACTACAATGTTTAATGATTCAGATTTAAGCTGGTCCTAGCCCTAGGTTAAGTGCACAACCTCTTCTCACAGCGTCTTTATTCAGATGCCAGGCAGAGAAAGGACTCCCATCTGGATGTATGGCTACACCTTTCCTGAAAGCTATCTAGCAATTCAACACTATAACCCCACTTCCTTTCTGGATAGATTTATAACTACTGCCTGATGAAAAGATGCTATGAGTAATGTTTTCACAGTTAATATCCATAATTTGAGCGACGAGAGCTGGCCTTGCCTGTTTGGGCAGCTTTTTGGGGGAGTGTACTTGACAACAGAGAACAAAAAAATATTGGGTAACAGAGAGAAAAAAACAAATCGAGTCTTTCATGATTGTCTAAAAGGCTGGGTATGACAGTGTTTACTAATGTCATAATAGCTCTAGCAAGAGCTACAATAAAAATGTTACTCCTAACATACTTACATTTAATGTCTAATAATGTGTGTGTGTCATTTCTGCGTGCTCCCAAAATTCCTAACTTATTCAATATATGATTACAAATCCCACTGCAGATGTTCTCATATCCAGCCTCAGCAAACATCTGTTAGTCACATCCATGCACCCAAGAGGACCATAAAGCATAATGCTTGCAATATGATCAATGTTCCTACAAGCAAACCATAAACTACACTTGTGATAAAGCAGCTTTGGGTCAATACAACAATAATTTATCATAGTACGCACCTTCCAAGCTCCTCTTCAAGTTCATAGATATCCTCCACTTTATGTTGCTTGAACACAGCCATGCTCAGTGTCCTCATTGATGACAATTAACTCTTCATAAAATTTGTGCACAGAAATGGGCCTTCAGCTCCAGTCAGTTTTCACCAGTCACTGCAGGAACAAATTGCTGTAAAAAATGTGCATCTGTATTATATTTCTGTTGTAATGCATTTCTAAAACAGCACACATAGCATACTCATCTATTAAGCACACGTTCCAGCATGTTACTTGCATTCCATCACGTGTGAGGTGGAACCTCACATATAATCTTACTTGAAGAAATCCCAATTGCTTTGATTTTTCAAATGCATCAGCCTTTACAATAGATGCTTACAATAAAAGGAAATCACAAGGTAATTTTTACCTTCAGAGAACAGGATTGATTTTCATGAGAACATGGACATTATATGACTACAGCAAATTAATAGAATTTATAGAATTATAAAAAGATGATGTGCTTTAGTTGGAAAAACACTTACTGTACCAGTATTAAACTACTGATTCAATATTCATGCAATCTTCAGCCTATACACGATATTTTGTGTGTATACATTGTGCACATGTTCCAAACTGGTATAAAAGCCATAACTGTAATAATATTTAATATTCTTTGCTATTTTCCTTTTAATTTGGGTGTGCAAGCCATGTGAGTGATATCTGATTTGGCCTATACAACTGTATGTTAGGAAGGGCTATAGGAGTCTTGAAATTAATCAATGAGTAGATTGTCAGGAAATAATTCTAATGATAATTTGACACTGCAATGATAATGATAATGATGATGATGATGATAAGTTATACAGTTGGTGTTAAGATGTTTAATCAGCATACGTCAATCACAAGTCATTAAATATTACAGCGTGCTGATAATGTTGTAAATGTTTACTTTTTAGGTAGTTACCAGTCAGGAGCTGTGGCACTTTACCCGAACAGCACAACCAGCTGAATTAAGAAGTCTTCCGTTCATATCTCCGCAGCCCGTGTTATCAATAGCGAGTAACGTTACGCGAAAACAATGTCAAGCCTTCACTCAGTCATAAAAGATCAAAAGAGTTCAAACTTTCACAAAGAAGTCTTTAGAGAGTCTCCTTACCTTTATTCTTTACTCTGTGCACTTTTTCCCCTCTGTTTTTCTGTTTCGGTGATAGTATACTATGCGCAGTTGTGAACTCCGCTCCCGGTTGCGCCGTAGACGCGCCGCTCGCGCTTCTTTACCGAGTGACTGACTTCACTTGAGTGCACGCGCCTGCATAGTTTGTTTTGCGCATGCGCAAGCTGTAAATAGCGAGGTCTATTCTGTAGCATAATACTGAGGTCAGCCACTTAAATAACAACCTAGCTTTAATACCTAGAATACTATTCTGTATTAGATTATAGTTTAATACTATACAAATGTAGTATTGTAAGATAACGGCATTTTATATTTAGGTGTCAGTTTGCTCAGAGGAAAAAACAAAACAAAACAGTCTTTCCATAAAAAAGAAGTGTATAACTTTCTTGATTAGTTACAGTACACTTATGCAGTATCAAGACATTTCTAGTAAACTACATTTTTAATGAAGAACTTGTCCCGTCTGAATAAAACTTGGCAAGAGGAAATACTGCCACCTGCAGGAGAAGGTACTTGCACGACAATAAAAACATTATAATACTTATAAAATATCATGTAGAGAACATTGAGAGTGGATATGGAGATGAATTCTCCATATAGTCAGCAAGGACTTGACTATAGTAAGGATAAATAACAGGAAGGAACTTGAGGTGAACCTCAAGGTATTGTCCTGCTGCAGCGTTATCCTATTTTCAGTTTCCTTGTTGGTCTGACCTGTAGTCTCCTTCCGCTATACAACCCTTAGCCAGAAAAAAAAACAAAAAAAAAACAGGCATGCCTGCACATATAACACACGTCACCAATGAAACAGCAATTAACTTAATGCTGCTGAGATTTATTGATCAGGTCATATGGGCAGACGAGACAAATACGATTACACAATGAAATACTTGATACATTTAAATGCATTACTTGATTTCTACATTGTTTCATATATAGGAGGAATAGATACACAATGATGCAAACAGCAGTGCAATGCATTGCTGAACAATAACAATGCAAATAAGACATGCTAGCTTATTCAAGAAAAGCAGTGGAAAAGACAATGATAAAATGTATCTGCTTAAACAACAAGGCCTATAGGTAATTCATATAGAAAAAATACAAAGGTTTAGACAAGAAATGTTATGATTTTGGCCAAATATCATGGGCAGTGCACTACAAATGTCCTTAATACAAAGTGAAATTATTACAATGTTGGGAATACAAATATAAAGAAATAATTTCAAGTACACTGTGGAAATGTTTAGGTCTTCTCAAAATCCTAGTAAAAAAAAAAATGCCAAAAACTATGCTATTCTGGGAGACCTGCTCCCCCCAACAACAACAAAAAATTCACAGCTTTGATTTAAGATTAAACTGATTTCTTTTTCGTCAAATGCAAAGGGTTTTATACTGATCAATATCTGATATTAAATTGGGAGGGAGTGACCGGTCAGATAACCTATGGGAAAATACTGGTACACATCACAGTAAACTGGATATAATATCCCTGATACAAGTATAAATGTTGCAAATTGAAATTAAGTCCTTTAAAAATATAGAATAAGAAAAACATAAAAAATAAAGCCAGCATTATAAAAGGGCAACAGGCTAACATTCATTGTCCCTCATCACACAGGCTGTGAATTTCCATGTAAATTCATTTTTTAACTTAATGAAACACTAAAAAGGCAATGTGCCTAAGGATTGAAATGTGTGTTGTTGTTGCACATAAAATATTATTATTAATATTATTATTATTATTATTATTATTTTCATCATCATTAAAAAAGTCTACATACTGCTAGGTGGTAAACCTCATTCAATCAATACCAAAACACGAGCCTGCTGGTCATGTTAATGTTCATAAATTGTATCAATACATTTAGGAAATTGTTTTCAGTTTTATAAATTTGTTGCAGTCAAAATTCAATTCCACAAATGTCAATTTATAAAAATCCTGAACTAAACACTTGAATAACACACAAATTAAACAGCACTGAATATATGTCTGAATCTTGACAGATGAAAAATCAAACTAGACCAAAGCCAGTTCGAAACGTCACTCAAACAGAAAATAGGCAGCATGGCTCTGACAGATTAAATGATGTGCATTGTCCAAAGATTGTTTTCCAGCAGCTAAGTGTCACCACATGACTGTAGCAAAAATGTTAACTGAGCTACTGCAGATACATGCACACAAGGAAAGAATTCACTACTTCTTAGTTCAACCTATAGCATCTTCAGCTTCCCTGAACTAGGTGAATGTCCATTATTTAAAGTGATTTAAGTGCTTCATAAGGAAATGAAAACAGTAAAAGAAGTACCAAGAATATTTTGGACAATCAAAACCTGGAATATTGAATTTAACAAGCAAAATCAGTGTAATGGTGCTACACTAACAGGTGTGTGTGTTTTATGTTATCCCTGGGTTGCTTTGGGTTTTCTCATATCTAAAAACATGCAGTCTTACTTTAAATTGACTCTAATGCATGTTTTTGTGTGTGTGTGTATGAGAGAGAGAGCGCGAGAGAGCGAGAGAGAGAGAGAGATGTGGTTGGACAGCCTATCCAGGGTATAATCGAGTATCATGCTCCTTGTTTCCAGCATATGATATGAATCCAATGCAGCACTGACCAGGGTAAAAGTTACTAGACATAAATGAATGAACATGAATAACAGAAAATAATGCACAAAGCTAATATGAGCATAAAATAAAACCGTAAACAGTTGACGATCAATAAAGTGTAAATCATAGATGTTTGATTGTGATAACACTGGTGAATGAAATTTTGTCAAGGTAAACTTATGCCCACTGTAAGATGAGATTATTATCAATATGTGGCCTGATCTTTAAAAAATAAATTTAATTCAAAAGATCAACCAGAATTGACAACTTTTGGAAAGGAAAAGGCTGGATCGATTCTTTAAGATTCTTTGCTGTTTCAAGTGAAAAGACTTCACCATACAGATCACTTACTGTAAATATTTAAAACTGTTAATAAAGAAGAAGAAATAAAGGTTTAGGTGTCCTCCTCGTCATCACTGATAAGTGTGCGTCCATCTTGCGAGGTCTCTCTCTCGCGCAAGAATGTCTGGCGAATGGCTTCCAGCTCCGTGAGCTCAAGTCGAACCTTCTCCAGATGAAAGGTTCGACGGTTTTGGATTTGCCTTAAGGGAAATGGGTTCATGTCCACAAAAGCCATTTGCATCAGCTTTCTGCAAGAGAGAAAATATTTGTATGTTAATAAATCTAAAACATCAGTGTTTTATAAATTTCAACAAATAAACTCCTATAAAAACACTTCACCTTGCATCAAGAATTGTCCGTGTGAAGTATCGAAGATACTTAAAAATGGACATGGGGTCTTGCAACTTCAAAAACTCTTCCTCTTTGCACTTGAAGAGAGCGAGTGCAAAGCGAAAAATGATCTGTGAAGGTTAAAAAAAATTAAATATAAAAATATAAATGACCATATTATTGATAAACAAAATATCAATTTCTTTTCTCTCCTTAATACAATCTACCACAAAGTACAGAAAAGTCCTGAAGATTCTCACAGGTATATAAGACTGAAATTACACTTTAACAATAAAATAGAAAGGGGACAGTGAGGAGAGAAAAAGGAAGCATTCATATCCCAAAACATACCACTACATCTAAAACACCGCAGTGGTATTGTCATGAAATTCAGCACTAAAACCACACTGAGATACATTTCACTTAACACAGAAGGAACAAATCCCCAAAAAAGAAAAGGAATTGAAAACGTTCTGACCACTGACCAGGCAGCACGGCTCTTGAGAAAATACCTCATGTCTCAAACATGTCAGGTGTTAATTATGATCGAATAGCCTTTGCCATGGAGGCACAACAGTTCATTTAATTACATTTTTGCGGCGCTTTTTTTTTTTTGGTTTGTTTTTTTAAAGATCTAGATTAGATTTTTAATACAGCACACCAGGTGAACTCCCTGAGGGATATTAGGGCCAGGGCTAAAAGCGAACCCTTACTGTTCAGGGGACTTTTGATTTATCATCAATTCAGAAAAACTCTGTTCTTGTTAGGTCTACGGTACTACTCTATTCTTGCTCCCTTAAATGGCCTAATAATAACCAAATCTGTATGCATGACATTTAAACGTTTTGCGTCAGGTTTACTAAGAGTGTTTTAGTTTTCAGTGACTGTTTACACTTTTTTCTTTAGAGACATCAGTTTTTTTTCTGGATTTATCAACACCATGATCATCTGTGACATGAAACAATAGACATGGTCAGGATTTGCCCTCTGCCAAATGGTAATATTTAAGCTTACTCTAACCATAAAACTGCGACGCACATCTGTCATCTGGTGTATTTGAAGCATACAGGAACACTTCATGCAAGAAGCTGACATAAAATCAAAAGCACAGCAGAGAGTCCGTCATGCCTTGCTTTGCATTTGGTTTAAATCGCAGTAATCTTAACCCTGAATGTGCTCATAGTAGTTTATGACTTTTAAACATTCTCGAAAATGAAATCTCTTTTATCCACTCTACCTGCATAAATATGAAAAAACACAACCCTCAAAGATTTTTTTTTGTCTTGATAGCGAGACATTTATTTTTCTAGTTTTGTAGTTTGTTGCTGACTTTATGTGCACACAGGGCAGAACAAATTTGAATAGTAATTTTAATACACTTGTGTTTAATTTAGAAATACTGGTGCCTCAGACAGTTAAATGCACACCCCAATATAAAACAAGCAAGTTTTATCAGGTGAGCTAAGCTTAAAAATCCTGTGTTTGTTCAGAGCACCATTTTAAAAAGAATCATACACTGTATTAGACGTTCTTATAAAAATCACTTCTTTGACTTTGAATTTGAATAAATTATAATCTATATTATAAAATATAAATTGAATTCACTTGATTTGTAAATGTTGACTATTGATTTGTTTTTACATTTGTGAATCTTGACTGCCCACTTGACTATTGTATTGTACTATGTATATCCAGGAATTGATCATGTTGCATAAGCACTTAAAAAATAAAAAAAAAAAGGTACAGCACTATTTATCCTAAACTGTATCATTTAAGTCTGGTCAGCAATGCCGTGTTGCTCTTTGCTTTCGATAGCCATCATGTATGACCCAGTTATTAAACATGCTCAGAGTGGCAATAGAGGCCTCACTCTGACGATCACTGTCAAATGAATCAGTCAAAGCATTTCCTACAGTGTCACACCCCTGCATAATAAAAAGACATGACATGCAGCAAAAAAAAGGAGCATTTGAAATCTAGCCTACATTTTTGAGAAGATAAACACTGAAAGGAACTGGATGTTAATTATATTAAAATACATTTACATAGTATTTATTTCTTTATTTCTTTATTTTCTTAAAAAAGAGACACAATTGCGATGTGATCATTTCATCGCACACTATGATTAATGCAGCATATCTATACTGTTACAGAAGCATTTTGAAATCATAAACAACATGCTGCACATAGTCATTCTTACCTTGGGTCCCTCATAGAGAAGCGCATCCCATATCTTGAAGAGAATGTCACTGACCACACTGTCCACAAACATCACCAGGAACCAGTTGAAGGTGATGAGAGAAAAGTCCACTTTATGCTGCTCGAAATGAGCATGAAGTCTTGGCAGCTTCTCATTCATCAGGTCCTTAAACACACGCTGGTCAACCTGCAGTCCAAAAAATATACTGTTTTACATGCATTCTGCCATAAATCTAACATATTATTTACACTACAGTGCTCAAACACGCATTAACTAATCAGTAAGATATCAGATTTTACAATGAAGTCTTTAAATAAAAATGAGTTTTGGTGAATAAAATTATTACTTAGAAACTACAGGAATGCTAATTCTACCTCTCAATAACAGAATATGAGAGTTTAAGGGCATTGTAACCTCTTTAAGGCTGCACAAATACGATCTACAAACTCTACAGTAATGAAATGTACAAAAAGATCAAACAAAATTCTTTAAAAAGGACAGAAGACCACTGGCATAAAATAAAAAGCTACAACAAAACAAAATATCTGACCGAAGAAAAAAGCAAAATATAAAAAGCAGAATGAGAAGTGGTTTATAAGACCCAGCTGCAATTTCCGGTCTTTTTTTTTACTTTTCTGCTACCTACTGCATTATTATTATTACAGCAAAAGCATTATATAGTACATGTCCTGGCCTTAGTTATGACACAAAGTGATAACTTACTGTTTCCCCCAGTGTGGACTGTGCACCATTTTGCCTAATTTCTACACTAATTTCAAGAAAAATCAAGTCATCTTAGAGCTTCATATCATGATTAAAAAATATTACACCCATACTAAACATCTCAATTAAATATATGTTTGAACACGAAATAATACTGTGATAAAGGAAATGGCACAGAACAGGTAAAGAACAGGGCTAACTAATGAATCACAGTCATCTAAAAGTCACATGTTAATTGGACTTACTCCAACTGAAGTAGTTCTAACATTTTTCCAATATAAAAAAAGGCTATTAATAGTACCTGTGAGCCAAGAAGAGTCTTGGTGTAATAGTCTCGTGGCATGAAAACTTCCACAATGGTGATGAGACACCAGAAAGCCTCCTCCTGCTCTAGATAGAGAAGAGCTATTGCTGCTAGCCTAAAAGGATTTAAATAAATAATGAAGAAACAGTGAAATAAGGTTATCGCAACTTTAAAATTAATAAATATACATGATGATTTTCAATATCTCACCAATATAGCAGTAGCTTTGGGCTACATTACCAGTACATCAAGGGTGCTATATACTTAATGTTATACAGCAGTCTCATTTACAAGTTTGTTTACCTGTTAAGTCCCTGACAGTATCCAATGTCTGGGTTTCTCCAGGAGAATGCCAGCAGCACGTTTCGAAGTTTCTGGATGCCATCAGCTGAAGGTGAGGCATAATGCTTGTTATTGGGCAGTGTACGCAGCAGGTCCAGCTCTATCTGTTTTGAAGCTGGGTTTGGTTTTTCCCTTGCTGTGCACAACAGGCTCTCATAGTAATTTGGCTTCTGGCACTCGCGGATCTTCTTCACATGGAAGTTAACACAACAGCTCCAGACTCTGGAGCGATGCACGTGAGGAACACCATTGCGAATTAAAGCCTTTAGCTCAGGAGAGCGCACTGGCTCCCTGTTTATGGTACCAGCCAGGTAGTTTTCCCATTTCACTCCAACAGACACTTCCTGGTCAGTTAAAGAAAGAGATCGGAGCTCTAAAGCTCTAACTTTGGCTACCAGCTTCTCTTCCTCATCCTCCTCCTCTGGAACTGTTTTGAAGCCATATATGTCATACTCACTAAAAAGGAAAGAAGATTTACATCAACACATATTTCCTTAAAGGGAATAAAACCTGTACCTCGTAGATGTGTGTATGTATGTATCTATATGTATGTTCTTACTAGTTTTGTTTGTCTGTGAGATAATTTACACCTTAATAGGAATTATGGTTTAAATAAAATAAAATAAAAATAATAATTTTGGTGCTTAGAAACATTCTAAGTTCCTCCATCAAATAGGTGCATTATCATTCCATGATATGTGACTATAGAAAATACATATATGAAATAAACTGATATTACCATAAGTATATTGCATAAGTACATTACATATTTATTCTAGTAAGTAATAAGGAATTGTATATTTATTAAATATGTGAATATCCATGCAAAAATATTGCTGAAATCTTGCTGAATATTAGGAACAGAAACTTTATAATTATGGGCTAATCTCAGCATCACAGAAGCAGATGTTTGAACAATAAAGTAAAAATTGTTCTACCTGACAGGATGGGGCTTGAGAATCATGTGCTCGTGCTGATCAGAGCTCTCCACCTGCAGAGCATCCTCCAGCAGTCTAGAAATGACATCTCTGCTTGGGCCCTGCTCAGATGAGGAGCAAACTGGAGTCTTTACCTCCTGCAGGAGAACCAAGTACTTACTCTCCACCTGGCACAGCTTGGCCTCCAGAGCACTGTACTGCATTGAAACCAAGAGAATGTGCAAATGAAAGAGGGCAAAGATATAGGCAGAGCGGTAAAAAAAATCTCTACACTACAAGATGAATTAACAAAAAGGAAAAAAAAAAAAAAAAACAACAATAACACATTTACACTCACTTTTGCCTCTAGAAACTTCTCTCTGTTTTCAGCTTTCCTTCGTAACACTGTCAATTCAAGGATTTCTTTGTTCAGGAAATTATTCTGGGATTTGTAGCCCTGAAGACTGTCCTGAAACACCAAAAAGTACAAGAATGCTCATTATATGCCCACCAGTGACTTCAAGTGCTTCAAGTAAAACTAGTAAAAAATAAAAACACTGCAAAACCTGAGTAAAAATTTCCAGGATAATTTTATACATTTTATCACTAACATTTTATAGTAATCCCTGTTTATGGCGGTAGTTACGCTCCAAGACGTACCCAAGATAAATGGATGCCACCCCAAAAATGCTATTTTATGTAAACAGTTCTGTACTATATTAACATTTTACTTCATTTAAGAATTATATTTGTATTAATAAATTTCATTATTTCAACATAAAACGCCACAAAAACAATTATCTATACGTTTTTTGGTCTATCCACGAGAGACCGTGAACATCAGCTAAACAAATTAGTTACCCATATTTTCCGGACTATAAGCCGCTACTTTTTCCCCATGCTTTGAACCTTGTGGCTTAAACAATGAATCAGCTAATTTATGGATTTTTCCGGGGGTTTTCCCGGTTTCACAAGCTTCATGCTGCCAAAACACTGAGCCCCGTAACAGTAGACCAATTCAATTGCCAAACGGGTTAAGTTTAACCAATGAAACTCTATATTAAATCACGCTCCCAGTTAATCAGACCGCACAACATCATAAATTTGGACAAGGTTCCTCTGACGTTTGACCTGCCGCTCACTCGGACTGTCAACAGGAAAGGCGACCTCACGCTGAAAACAACCGGGCATGAAAAAAAACGCACTTCATCTGTGTTCTGAGCTGCACAGCATCGGGAGAAAAGCTTCACCGATGGTGATTTTTAAACGCACGACGATGCCAAAAGAAAAACTCTTGAGAGAAATTGTTGTGAAAGGAAGGAGGAAGACAGTGAACAATGACTTTCTTGGTAGGCTACTGTTTAGATACAAGCCGTGTAACAGACACTGTCTTTCATTAAAGCCTGTGTAAACTTTATTAGTTTCAGTGTAGGCTTATTTATGTTCAAAATAAAAATCTTTGTAAAATTCAGTGGGTGCGGCTTATATATGGGTGCACTTAATAGTCCGGAAATTACGGTATGTGGCAACCACAATTCCGCGATAAACCGGGGGGAAGAGATTGGAACTGCGGTAAAGCAGGGATTACTGAAGTAGTTTTGACAACTTAGAAAAAAAGTTATGTATCACTGCTGTAAAATATTAGATGTTTTAATAAATTAAAAAATTATTTTTAAAGGTGTGTGGTTAAAAGAAAAAACAGAAGTGTCTTAGTGAGGTGCTGAGCCACTGACAGTTACCAGATCAGAGCAAATGCACCTCAGCATTGGAACAGCATTCATTCAGAAGATATGCTTCACATCCTGTTTAATAATATCACTGAGAGTCATAATAACGAGTGTCAAAAAATGCCCATGTGCCCTGTGGATGTTTTTTCCATATTAAATAAGGAACTCAGTTTATCAAAATCTTATATATGCTTAGTATATGTTTAATATATGCCACCACATTCTTATGTCTTAATTATGTGCTAGTTGTATAGCACCATAGTATATTCTGTAGCAACTATACAGTGTTAATAATGTAGTATTTTGTTAGTATTTAGATTATATATTATCAGGTCTGCTTACCTTCAGATGTTGGAGCTCTTGTCTGTCCCGGTCTGAAGGAGAGCTACACTCGGTTGCCTCAGTGCTCACTTCATTGTTCTCCTGTGACAGCTTCATGATCACTTCATCTTTGGCCTGGATAGTCTCCATCAGCATACCCAACTGATCGTTTATTTCTCCCACCTTGATCTTTAGGCTCTTCAGCTCCTGCTGCAGGCTCTCTTTTTCCAGTGCCAGTCTTTCCATGTGACCACACAGAGCCTGGATATGGCCATCTCTCTCAGCCAAAGCTCCAGCCATGTCCATCTCTCCTGGCCGGCGATCACACTGAGCAGTCCTCAGAGTCTGCTGGAGGAGACGCACTAGCTCCTAGTGGAAAAGAGAAATTTCTTCATCAGGAAAGTTCCTATAGCTGTAAGCTCGGAGAGCACCATCTCACAATGCACTCACACTAGATGAGCTGACATGAAATGAAACAAAACAGTGACTCCTCTGTGCTTATGATCAAGGTCTTCTGGAGTCAAAAAGTCATGAGAATACAACTAATTTAGTTGTGGATGTGCTCACCATTTCAGTTAACACTGTCTTATTGAGGTCTCTGTATATAAGTTGTGCTGACTAAGAAAGTAAAACACTTAAACTAGAAGGGTCAATGGTCATGCAAGGTCTCATGATGAGGATCAGCTCAAGCATTTAGTACAACTGACATACTAGCCGAAGCAGAAACAAAAATTGTCTGCATGCACATTTTATAAAGGAATTTATAAAAGCTCATTTATAATAGAACATAAAAAAAAAAAAAAAAAAAAGTCTTTACTCATCTGATTTATATATTTTTATTCGAATCCTTGGTGAATTAAATGTAATAAAAAAAGTTCTCTCATGTTACCGTATTTTTCGAACTATAAGCCGCTACTTTTTCCCCACGTTTTGACCCCCGCAGCTTAAACAACGAAGCGGCCAATTTATGGATTTTCCTGGGTTTTTCGAGGTTTCACAAACCTAAAGCCAAAAAACTGAACCCCATAACATTAGACCAATGAAATTTCCGAACGGAAACTTAAAAACGCACCTCACCTGTGTTCTGAGCTGCACGGCATCGGGAGAAAAACTTCCACCGATGGGGATTTTTAAACGCACGACAATGCGAAATAAAAAACGAGAGAGAAATAGTTGTGAAAGGAAGGAGGAAGACAGTGAACAATGACTTTCTTGGTAGGCTACTGTTTAGATACAAGCCGTTGTAACGGGTTTAGTCAGGGTCATGGGATAGCTCAGTAACTGCAGTTGCAAAACGCTTTTTTATTTTTCTTGGCAACAGCGTTACGGGTTAGTCAAAGAAACTTAGAAATGAGCATCAAAAAATAATAAGAACATATTCCTTGGTCTTGCACACATGCAGTAATACCGGAAAAAATGCAGCGGCAGGCTATTCCCAAAATGCCGCTCTGCTCTAAAAGGAGAGACACAACATATTTCACCCGTTACACCATGTAACAGGCACTGTCTTTCGTTAAAGCCTGTGTAAAGTTCATTACTTTCAGTGTAGACACCTGCGGCTTATAGGCAGGTGCAGCTTATTTATGTTCAAAATAAAAATCTTTGTAAAATTCAGTGGGTGCAGCTTATATATGGGTGTGCTTAATAGTCCGGAAATTACGGTGTATATATAATTTTTTAGCACAAGCTGTCAACACTATTCTTCAAATTAGGCATCATTACCAATGCCCTGCAAAGTATATACAGTATTTATTCTGTTCAAATTTGACTAAATATCAATAAATATCAATAAATATCAATAATTTCTTTTAAAATGGTTCAACTTTGCAGTGAATAAAACAATGCAACACTAATTACACTAAACAGGAATAATAAAAATAAAAAATAAATACAGGATCATTTTAATAAAATACGAGTTGAGATAATTATTCATTTACTTTTTAATGATCTACACAGGCTCCATTTTCATTCTCTGTGTCTAAAGATATACATGATATTTATGCACGCTTGCAATCACTTATTCACATTTTCCCTCAACAAGTTTCTGCCTAATGAAAAGTATGTTTTCTTTTATGCCGAATTCCAGACTATACTGTATACAATGTATAACCAAATCTAAAACAACTTAACAGGAAACAAAGCAACATTGTCTATTTCACTTTAGACTAATCAAAACTAATAATTATTTCATCTTTAGCAGCTTTATTCTATTTAGGCTGGTGGTGGATCCAGGGAGATAAACACAGGGCACAAGGTAAGAGAATTCATTTAGGGTGGTATTGAAGACCATTAAAGGGGAACCACCGACTCCTATGCGCATTTTAAAATAACCAGTGTAAAAAATAGAAGAAGAAAAAAAATCTAACATCTCACAGATATTATGCAAAAGAATCAAACCTGGGATCTGATTAAATTGTCTTAAGTTAAGGTTAAATGTGTGAGCTTATATTTCACTCACACACACACACACATACTCACACACACATACTACACACACACACACACACACACACATACTCACACACACACATACTCACACACACACATACTCACACACACACATACTCACACACACACACATACTCACACACACACACTCACACACACACATACTCACTCACACACACATACTCACTCACACACACATACTCACTCACACACACACTCACTCACACACACACACACACACACACACACACACTCACACACTCACACACACACACACACACACACACACACACACACACACACACACACACACACACACACACAATCACACGGGAATTCCCCATCTTGGTTGAGCAGAGAAGTAATTAGGGAACTGGCAGCAGGATTCAAAAGACAGTTTAACTCACACTGTTAGTTGAGTTCTCGGCATGGGAAGAAAATGTCAGTCTTGTCCGTCACACATCTTACATTACTCAATAGTACATTTACAACATTTACAGTGGCCAGAGAGCAATACATCAGTAGGCATATTTTGCAGTTTGGTAACCAACAATAAGTGCCATGAGATTATATGTTTTAGTTCACAAGTCAATGGCTGAACTAAATAAACAAATCTTCATGAATATACCAATATGTCCAGTACATAAGCCAGTATTGCTATCACTTTAAAATCTATATTTAAAATATTAATTTGACTATCAAGATTGCTAGACAAGGCCAAATGTATGTCTTGAGTGCCATTGCTTGCTGTTACTTTTCTCTTCCCTAGAACTAAGAGACCTCAAACCTGCAGGTGAAAAGCTCAAACAGCCTGCACTGAGCCCTGAACTCAACCACAGTGATCACCATAAGGATAAACAGGAATTGAGAAGGCACCTCAGGCCTATATATTTTACGTATACAAATTTAGAATTTTTTTTTTAAAAAGTTGTTTTGAATTTGAACGATCTCCATTTTATGATGATAATAGATAAGTACTTATATAATTATCCTTATTAGTATCTACATTAGCCATTTAGCACAGTCTCTTAATCATTATTACACTAACATCCTCGTTTCAACTGCCATATATAACAGAGGATCAGGGTTAAAAAACATACTACTGATATAACCCACCTTTTCAAACAAAAGGATTATGTCTCAAAAGGAAGTTCAGTATTTGTATTGCATGACTTCACAGTTTAGGGTTTCAAAATTTCTAATCTTCCCTATTCAGTCATCTCTCTCCTGTACCTTCTGACTGCTGAGCTCCTCTTGCAGGCGATTCTGCTCCTCCTGCATGTGGGTTAACTCATCATGTTGGCTCTGAAGACGTAGTTGCAGCTCTACAGTCTTACTGCCATTACACTCCACTGGTGACGTTTCTGCACTGCGGCTCGATTTAGCCATGCTCATCTGGAAAGGACGCTTAATGCGCGAAGAGTTCCGGAAATCGAATGTGAACGCTGAGCCGATGGAGTCTAGGACAAGCAACAGAGCTTCAAAATTAGCTTTAAAATGTGCTTTTTTACATTCATTAAAATAATAAAAAAAACATGCAAGTATCTCTCCTATGCCCTACTGCATTGCTAGAAGTGATTAAAACAGAAAAGAGGAAATAGATTTTATAAATATTACTGTAGTTTTTCAGAAGCCACAGTAAGCATGAAAGACATCTCTTACGTCTGTGGAGGTGTGAAGGGCTCTCACGCCGCTGAATCTCTGATGGAGGTTTGTGTTCTGGAGTGTCCTTAGTGGGGTGATCCACCAACTCCCACTCCTCATTATTGGGTGTATAAAACACACTGCGTCTGCTCTCTCCCCCTCGGTTGGGCCGCAAGTGAGACATACTGTTCCTGATGGGAGAGGGAGAGAGAGGGAGAGAGAAAGAGAGAGAGAGAGCGTGTGTGTTGTGGTCAATGCAAAAAGCAGCTAAGGAGGATATGCACACAAAAAACACTGGCTATAAAAATCTGAACAAAAAAATATATAAAAATATGTTATGCACATGCTGGAATGACACACAGGAAATCAAATTAAGTACTAATGAAGTGTGAAATGTTAGAACATGAAGTTTTACAACAACTTATTTTAAACTGGCAATAACAATTAGCAAAATATCAAAACTGTGATAGAAATCAAAGCATTGATAAGATACATCATAATATGCTTCTGTGAGAAACCTGTGAGTAACATCATTAACCTTATTATACTATATTATTTGTTACAGAGTAACAAGCTAATTTTTTTAAATAATTATTTTTATAAATAAAACCATTGTTTAATCTGGCACAGATGTTTATGGCATTTTGTTAGCACAGTTAATCTGTATATTGTGATACATAATGCACATGTAACCTGACTGTATCATTGTTTCTGATAATCATGTCAAGTCAGCATGAACAAAGGCTGGGTTGGACACATCCACCACACCAGTCACACAGTGTACTCTTGTCCAAAAAAAAAGAAAAAGAAAAAGAAAAAAAAAAAAAAAAAAAGAGAGAGATTGTTCAGGGATGAAAATCTGTACCTCATTATAAATCATTACAGCACTCATCTATGTAACATTACATACAGGTGTGTTTGAAGATTATTATTGTTTTTCTATAATGTAAAGAATTATTGTTTTTTGTTATTATACTTGCTTTCTATTATATCTGTATAAGCAATTATATTTATAATTACATAAATTCTTATTACTTCTTATTACAGAATCCCTTTCTATGAAATAAATGTATTTGTGGAAGTTGCTACTTACATGCATCTTCCAAATTTGCAACTATAACAAATAATTCTAATATTTCTTGTTGGGTCAGTTATACTCATCTTACAGTCTACCCAGATACAAGCAGGATGATTCACCTGGATATAATTTCTAGCTGACAAATATGTCAGTCATCTAATATTTCAGGTCGTAGCAGGTAGGGTCTACTTAGGACATAGAGGTTGCTTTTTATAGCTTATATAAGGCGCCTAAATTACTTTTTAGCTTTTCAAGCGTAATACAGACTATAGTTAGACTGGGTGTAAGATTATTAATGTGCCATGGATATTTACATACAGATCAATGTAGAATCTGTTCATTATCATGTTTATAATTTAATTTCTGGGTAGTCATTTTACTAAAAGAAAACAGTGAACAAGATTTCCTTGTTGAATTTACTGTTCTCTTACACCAGGGGTGCCCAATACATCGATCGCAACCTACCGGTAGATTAACAGTAAACATGACATTAAAAAAAAGGAAATTTATTTATGCATTTTTATAGTAGGTAGATCATTTTGATTTGGTCATTTTATAAGTAGTGTGTCTACCCCTGTCTTACACCAATCACAAAACTGGACAAGCATTTGCATATGTGCAACACTTTTTTATCATTCAAATTGTGATGATACGGTATGAAAATTACTGGAAAGAAACAACAGTCTATTGACTTTTTACATTTTAATAAGGGAATTTATCTATGGGAACAGCATGTGTCATGCAAATGCCCATGTGTATGATGAGGAAAAGTATGTATGAATATAGGGGAGGGAAGCTTATTAATATTGTGAAATGTTTCTATTGAAATAAACACACATGTACAAAAAGGTACACATGTAGTAAAAATAGTAAAACCCAATATCATGGTATCTGCCAAGCATGCATTTTTAAACAGAACGCTGCAGTAGTGGGACATGCATTAATGTAAAAAAAAAAAAAAAAAAATCGTATCTCCATGTTATCATAATGTTACAATGCTGTATTCTCTCTTTTTCAACTCCTATCTTTGTTGTTTGACAAATCATCGACAACACTGTGTGTCCATATGTACATTTCACAAGTATAATTTAATCAGAATTATATGTTGGGAACTGCATATTGAATTGCATTTCACAAGTTCTCACCTCAGCTCGGTTCTCCATTGTCGAAGAGAGAAATTAAGGGTTGGGTTCCTTGCAGTCTGGAGTCCCACTAAACCATTAGCATCTGCCTCCTCTGTGAAATCATTGCGCACACTCTCCATAGTTTCGTTAGGCAGCTCAGGGGGCGTGGAATCTGAGCCACAATGTAAACAATTAGTGTTCCGCAAAAAATGACTAACTTTTCCTGCAATGCATTGACTGCATGACCAGACTCACTAGCTTCACTAACAGTTCTTGCACTACAGTTGGTCTCTAATGCTGACTAAGTTGCAAAATCAACATGCACTGAAGTGTTTGAGTAAACCGTGATAAGCAAAGGGCACACCTCAAACCTTTTTATGAAATATTAGAAGAAATATGAACCAAACACTACAGATTCATTTAAAGGTCTAGACTCTCGACCTGATTGACTATCAAACTGATGGTATTTTAGACTGAAGTCCTCCTTATTTAAGGAGACTTTAAAGCACTCTGGATAAGAGTATTTGCTATGTGCAATACATTTAAAAGTAAACATAATCTGACTGATAGAATTAGCCAAAATCTACTCAGTAAAAACCAAAAGTCCAAAAGTCTAATCTGCTGTGTATTTGTCAGGACCACCTTTATCATTATAAGAAAGTGAAAGTGTAGGTGTATACAGAGAGACTGAGCTTAAGTGTGTTAAATATTAAGCCACTTCATGTAAGCAAAGACATATTTGGTTGAGTCACTTCTCAATTTGATGAGTGCCTGTACAGCAGCAGTGAGCTAAGCAACAGCCTGAGACTTTCCCACATGCTGCAACAGCACATCCTGCAACACTGTTGCTCCCAGAAACCTGGAGCAATTCCACATGTTGTCATAGAGAGTGTGTATGGGTTTATTTGTGGCATGAATTCAAATAGCCTACACTTCTCAGGCTCTTACCAGCATCTTTGGCCACCAGGCCTGTGTGTGGAAAAAGAGGAGTGGGGGAGCACATGCTGTCTCGGTTGCCAAATCCTCGTGTGTTACTGAACTCCCATCGCTTTTGTTGTAGCTGCTGAAGCCAGTATTGCATCACCTGCCTGCTGGGCGCCTGCAGAAAGAGAGACACATGAGGGGACTGAACTGACATCTACAGCTAGGGTTGTCTGATAACAGCTCAAATGAAAAATCACAAATATATTTATTTCTAAAAAAATGTATATAACAATTATTTATCAAGAAAGCACTGTTGTGCAGCAGGTAGTGCTTATGTGTGCAAATAGGAATGCATTTCCTCTGGGTTTTCCAGATTTCTTCCAAAAATATACCAGTATAAATGCATTTTTTGGGAGTAAAACATAGTATAGCATAAGTAATAAACACATACTAGCATATTTTAATTGAAACTAAATTCAGATTGTAATAATGATTTTTAAAAAAGTATAAATTGCACAACCTGCATCTTTAGTAATACATGATAATCTGTTTCTATTCAAACTCAGACATGTGCATTCCTCTACTTTTGTTTTGGTTTGTAAACTTCCTCTCAGAAAATAAATATATATCAAAAAAAAAAAAAAAAAAAAAAAAACCTGATTGTGATCTTTTTATATTTTCTACGCAGATGTTATCAGGACTGATTGAACAGTGCTTTGCTGTGTCTACTTTAGAGGAACACGGTCAGGTGTGAGCATGACTGAGTCTGAACATGATAGTTTCAGTCTCGGTTCTAGTTTACAGTGTTTATGTTTAAAATATCTGACCTAATATGTTAATCCACCAGAAAATAATAGTTAATTGTATTCAGTGTAAAATAAGCTGTTCATTTCATAAGAATCAAAACTTTAATAAAAAAAAAAAAAAATTTAAATAGTACATGGAGAGAGCGAACAAGGGCTTTTACTTCGGAGTAAATACAGACAGAAAGGAGTGGACTGATACAACAATAACAATAAGGAATGTCATCTGGGTACTGGAACATATAAAACAATACAAAATATATATTTTTTTAAATGTATTGAATGTGTAGCAAATTCTTTTACAAAGTTTGTAAATGTTCCTCTAGCTCGTGATCACTAAGAATGCTCGTAGAGACTACATTAAAATGTAGTAATGTTACTTACCAGCTCTAACTTTAGGCCACTATGTCAAACTTACAGCAAGATACATACTCAATAAAGATCTTCTGACTTCTAGCATGCAAGAAAAGAAGTGCCAGATTGTTCAACAAAAAATTCAACATATGATTTAATACACCATGGTGATGTCTCAAGATAATCTTGCACAGACCTTCTTATTTCCATTGTTAACTAGCTAATTACATTTCTGTAGGCCAAGATCTGCTTCTGTGAGCTGCATTCTCTGTTTTAAGTTTCAAATCTCTCCCATTTTTTTTTTTAGCCCAGACTCTAAAAAAGGGCTGCCTACATGCAGGTGTGTGGGGGTTTGGTTTTGTGTTTTCGTTTAATTCCACCAACCGTCTCAGCACAGATACATGAACATGTCTGCTCTATTAGAGCTGATGTGAGTTGCTCACTTACAGGTTTTAAGCTTACCAAGACACCAAAGTCTTCCCTTAAAACTGACCTTTGAATTCTAGCATGCGTAAGAGAGCTTTTTTTTTTTGTTGTGTTCAAAAAATCCATCCAGATTGAAAATAAAGAAGCTACATTTTCATAAAAGAAATGTGGATGTGTTCAACTTTAAATGTTTATTTACCCCTCATGTTATATAAGCAGTACTTTATAACAGCTTACTTTATGATGCAGTCTGTGGATTGTGGCCTTGTGTTAAATATGGTATTTCATTACCACTTTACTAACTCTCTAGCAGTCCAAGACTGAGTTTAATAAAACATTTCAGCGCTGAAGTTGGCTGGTAAACCAGAGGGAATATTTGCTACTGAAAATAATCTTAGAAATGCCAACAAAATGTGCAACAGATCTCATTCTCTTAACCTGTATCTTACAGCTATGTGCAGTGTCTAAATATAAATGTGTGTCATCAATCATCTTCATCTTTATCCAGGGCAAGGTATTGGTGGATCTGGGACATATCCTAGGAATGCTAGGCACATGATGAAGATCCACCTGGAATGGGACACCAGCCCATTGTACAGCACTGTGCACACACATTCCCACCTAGAGGAAATCGAGTGCACATAAAACATGTTTTTGGAAGGAAACACGAGATCTGGATAAAATCATTTTGAACATTGACAGAATGTAAGAGGATTTCACACAGAACACTATGAATTCAAAGGTTTTCAAGTTTAAATGTTAAACACTATTCAATAAGCTTATTTACAATATTTAAAATCTGGGGAAAAAAGCCACGAAAAAAGACCCCAAAACATCCTTACGGAAGCAGAACAGCTGCTTATATTTCTAAAGCAGTTTGGGAAAATTAGTGTGGTAAATCAAATCTGTTTCTCTGTACCCTTTTAAGGAGAGGCAAGCGGACGGAGTGACTAAGAGATTCCTTTTGCGAGTGCTGAGTCTGCTAGGATTTGATATTAACTCTTTTAGGTGTGTATAAAATAGGGGCCATACACGTACAAGGTCTAGACACGCACGACAGCCTCCTAAATTGTATTTAGTATTGTATTTGGAAAATAAAGCAGTCATACATATCCGGTTCAATGCAAACAATTCGCCTTAGTCCAAAACGCTGACAAACATAATTCATACCAAAGAGGCATTAAGCATGTTATGTTTTGCAGATGTTCCTCCATTTTCCAAGAAAAATAACAACATGACAAGTTCAAAAGTTCGCAGACCTTTTTTTTTTTTTTTTTTTTTAATGTATGTCTTTGTGTACTTGGAGAAAAGTTGCCAAGTTTATGGGTAAAGGTCTACTTTGCTGGTTTCTTGAATGCAAGAAAAATACGTGTATAAACATATCTAGCTTTCTTATCACTTCTGTCATTTGTGTGTCGTTTTGTTGAACGATTTATAATAAGTAGCAATAATTGATAAAAGGTTTCCATTCTATCAGCAGCTCAAACTGTTCTAGCAGCTCAAGTGTGGGTTTCTGCCTGGGTTCTGGTCAGACAATACAGATTTTTTTTTTTTAGGATTTTCATTTTTATGAGTTTGATAGATTGTTTTTGCATGCACTGTTCCTTCTTTTTGTAAATTAAATGTAATTGGCATACTGACAGGTTTTCTCAGAAATAAACTGAACTGAAAGTGTGTTCATGTGTTGAGGATAGGAGATGTACCTGAGCTGAACCAACAAAACCACTTGTAATGATGATCCATTTCCCTACATTTAATGCCCATGGCAGACAAACAGGAAACCATCGGGCTTGACAGTGCCGACAAAAGAAATGCAGCTGATATTTGAAAACTGAGTAAACATCTTATCAGGTTAGCACAGACAGCTAACTCCAGACTTGGGCACGTCTGGAGCTTATGTGTAGTTTACCTTGAGGAAGAACTCTTTGCCCGCGGTGCGGATCTCAAACTGCCCCTCTTCTCCCTCCACATCGTACGTAAAAGAGGCGTCTGCGATTTCAATGTGGCCAAGAGGAAGAGTGTCCTGAGGAGTCTTGAAGTAATACAAGTAGCACTTCCTTTGGTCGTAGACGAACCAGCGCGTTTTGTATCCCTTCAGAGGCCCTTTGCCTGCAAGTTTGTTCAGGTAGCCGCACAGTACGGGCGCCTGCTCCTTCACGCCATCGCACTCGGCCACGTCTACGGACTTGGTCGCGAGAACGCGCGAGCTCCGGGCCGTGCTAACGGCGGTGTCCTCCTCCTCCTCCCGCATCTTTCTCTGATCTTGTCCCTTCGGCAGATGCACCGTTGTGCTCTCATCCACATGACTTGTCGTCCATTCTTGTGCTGCAGCAAAGACTCGCGGGAAATGTAGTGCGGAAGAAGGACTGGACTGGCAAAGGCGAACACTACCTTACTAAGGAGTATGCATGCTTATGCAGATTTCACATCCCCTCCACAGGGCTATTATAGGGTTACTGCGCGCATGCGCAAAACAGGAACGCGGCGCCTCGGTGGCTGACTGACCTACTGACCAGAACAGACCTGAATGCAGTCACTGCCAAATTACAGCAGTTCAGTTGAATTTTTTATCAGTTTTAAAGTCAACCAAATCAGTAAAATGCTCCGTGAATAAAAAAAAGATTTTTAATAATTGTACCGAATAACAGTACAGACATACAGCACATTGTATACCCAATACTATAATAAAGTATTTTTTTATTTATCTTAAATGTATAGTTTATTTTACCTTCTGTTATATAACAATTTATAAACTAAATAAAAAAAAAACTCCTAATCGTTAAACGAATATTTTATAAAGAGGACATAATAAAAATGCTTTAAAATAGTGAACGTGTCGACATTAGTAAAAGCAGCCATTTGGAACCAATAGGGGGCGCAAAGGAACCGTGTAAGATTTGGCCACAAGGCCAAATAGACTGCAGTGTAATCTTTAAAAATGACAGTTATCACCCACCATACTTCCTTTATTATATATTCAGTATAATAATGAGAAAAATAATAGTGTTGTTAGGTTTTTTTTTTCCAGCATTTCAATATTTTAATAGTTTCTACTCTGTGTAAAAAGATCTTAATGGTAATGTGACAAACAAAATTAGAATCAGTAATAATAATACAAAATAATGCAAAATAATAATGCAATATGTCTACAACTGATGCAGTAATCTTTGGATACATGTTTTATGTATGCATTTTTCCCCTCAGTGATTGAAATTGTACTTTGTTTTGATCAGTTGAACATTGTGTTTCCAGCATGTCATAAGGTTTACTGTCAGTCTCTGGTTGCCATTGCCACTGCAGAAGTTGTTTATATTAGAGCTGAGGCATTCAGGAAGGGAAACACTTTGGTTTCCTGTTTCGCAGATGTTTCTCTGTAAACCTAAGGAGTGTGACACCTGTTTGATGTCACTAATGCAACTGATGTTACATTTATTTTAAACGGAAATACACATACTCACAGTCACTCACACACACAGACACGAACATGTATAGAAAATGAAGAAATTATTTGGACACCTTTTCACTAAAATACAGATGTTTTATATTGTTTTGTGTTTATGTTGCAGTCATTGTTGTTGTTATTTGAATGAATCCCATAGAAACAAAAAAAAATTCTGATCCATTTTTCCTCTCTGCACTCTGACCACATTTTTTGTATACTTGATAAAATTAAATTCTCTCCTCTGCTGAGCCATAAAAACATAGCATCAGTATGCTATTATTTTCAGTCTCAAATGGTTAGTGACCTTTCAGAAATGTCAAAGCTTTCACAATTGCAAGATTCTCAGCCGAACTAACACCTCCTGTCTGTCACTTAAAAAGAAAAAAAGAAAAAGGAAGATGAAGCAACTGTGACCTAATTTATTACCTTTATTATCTTCAAAAATATAAAAATTAATAATTTTTAAATGACTGATTTTATTGGTGTGGTTTACTTCTTGAATAAATGAGTTATGAAAATTCTATAGGATGGTTTGCTATCCTATAGAAAATATGCCATACCACATGGTTTAACTAGGCTCAAGTGAAGGTGGAAATGTATGTTTTTGTCTCAGTATAAGCAAACAGTAAAGCTTGTGATCACATTACCATGATTCACTGAGCTCGGTGCCTTAGTGCTTTAAATAATTTTCCATGAATAATAGAATAGGTGAGTATTGCTGAAGTTCAATCTTTCCGGTAAAAATCTTTAACCTGTAGTGTTAGATATTCGTCATTTTTCTGTACTTCCCAGATCTTTCCTGTATAGCCTGTTGTGCAGTGGGAACACTGTATCATACAGTGATTACCTCATGTGAATCATAAAAGAAATGAAAAGGTAAAAGCCAGTGAAAAGGAGTTACATAGGCCCAGTTGGAGGTTGAAGTAAAATCTGATTTAATTCCATTTTTAAGGTTTAAATTGCTTGTATGTGGGCCTGATGTGTGTCTGGGTTCAATGTGAAACCTTTGACGCATCAGCTCTGACGAGTCTGTATGTCCCACTCGCAGAGGGGAAAAGGCAGGTCACACACATACACACACACACACACACACACACACACACACACACACACACACACACACAGACTAACCATGAAGCACCTCCTTATTACAGTAAACATTCTAATGGTAACTGTGTGTATCCTAGAGGAATTTCTTCAGTGGAACACATTGTAAGACAAAATCCACAAAGCATACATTTGAGGGGAAAAAACATTTTTGTGGGACATTTTTGAGTATAAATTATATTTGTATTTATTTCTTTTATATAAGATTTTTTTTTTAATTTTTTTTTTGTTAAGACCATAGTAAACTTATATCTTATTGAAATGTTTATTCAATTATAGTCAAATAAAACCTTCACTTTTGTCTGTATGAGACCACTGTTGATGTATATATACTGTAGCCTTTTGACATGGAGCTTTTAGTAGTTGTATTTCTTGCTGTGTGCTTACCCAAAGACTCATAGTGAAGATCCTTTTAACACATTGATTATGTTTAACTTTTCTTTTCTATGACTGTATATTGTAATGATTGTACAATTCCTCTATCTACTGTAAAATAAATACATGTCAATTTATCCTTCAGGAAATGACGGGTATCATCCACTGCTTGCAGTTGCTGTATGTGAAAACACTGAGACCACAATTATTTCCTCTGTCTGCTCAGTTCCATTTCTCTTCAGGAAACTTGAAGCTGGTGAAAACCCTCAGATCTACATGTGCATGTGTGTTCATGTGTGTGTGTCTGTGTGTGTGTGTGTGTGTGTGTGTGTGTTTCCTTTTCGTACTCTCATTCAACCCGACATGAGCTGTTAATTTTTTTTGCCCCTGAATTTTCCAGTCCCCATGGAAGATGTCTAATGTAAATGTCAGCACTGTATATCAATGGTGTAACTGTTTATACACCTTCAGAACGCCTTTTCTTTTCTCTAAAGCAGCTGAGGAGAACATCTGTCTTGAGCAACATGAGACTCAAATCACACCACATGCAGCAACGCTCACCAACAGGTATGTCTCCACTGTTCAGTAACTGCTGCTTTCCTTAGTTTATTTGTAATAAAGAAGCTTTTGATTTTGAATGATTTACAAAAAAATGGTTATTTTGCCTTTTCCTATATTATTACTGTTTATTATATGATGGCACATGTAGATTATAGAAAATTAAGGAATTATTTCATAATATAAAAAAAGAAACCCTACGGTTTCTTATTTTCAAAATGTAATATATTAAAGAATTTAGTGATTATAAGTTTGCCTGAAACCTTTACTTATACAATGTGTTCACAATGGGTTTTGGTCTGTCAGTGGTAATCAACAGCAGCTGAGCAGCTGTTAGTATCAATTAAATAAATGTTTAAGAAATAATTTATTGATCTGCTGATTTTTGTTCTCATTAGCTCTGGGGTGCAATCAACATCGCCTTGGGCATTGTTGTTGCAAAACGAATTTAAAACCTATCATTGGTAAGCGCTCAATGGAGCAGAAGAAGCCACACAGGATTGTGACCTGCCTACTGTTTTGCATGAGGGTAAGCTTTTTAATGCCTTATATTATATTAAGATTAAGCAAAACTATTATGATGATTTTGGAAATGATTTTACTGCTTTTATGCATAATATGTGTGGATAATACAGCTAACATTTTATATGAACTTATTCCACTTTAATTGGCATTATGTAAATCATGAGTAATGATATGCAGATATAAGATGTTTAATAGTTTTATTTATGAATTTTGTTTTACTATAGATTTTTTAATTATCTGTTTTCAAAATATTTAGTATTTTTCAAAATGCAATGTATAGTCCATTCAATGATAAACTATGTTTATAATGGGGCATAGCTAATATCAAATAGGGCTATGATCAATGTGGTTAATAGATTCCACTATTACATCATTTTGTAACTTGATTTGACAATTGTAGTTTCTGAATAAAACCTGTGTGTATTAGCACTAGTGTATTTAATTCGAACATTAATTAATATATGTGTAAACCTATATGACTGGATTTTAAACTTAGTATATTAAGTCTGAAGTTAACTGTTAAATCAAAAGTAAATTACCTTACCTATTTATGTTTGCATTCAAATAATCTTTTTTTATTAATTTTATTTTGTAAAATGCATACTATAATAAGTAACCTATAGTGTCCATATGACCAAAAGTAGTGTAGTGTCACTACAGAGAAAGTAACCACTGTGTCTTAACCAATACAGTCAAGATAAACAAGAACAAAGACCGTTTTGAGACTGCTGCAGGCTTTTTTACAGCATGAGGCGGAAAGTAGGCAAATTAGGGTGCCAGATCCACTCTGTAGCTTAGCGAGCTATGTGTTTAGAGCCCGTGTTAAATACTCTTCCCTGTGATCGTGTTCAGGATCGCGTCAAGATGGAGCAGATGCAGCCGGAGAACACCACAAGCAAACTGAGGGAGCTGGCCCTCAAATGGTTCACTGAGACCCAGGCTCCACTCATCCTTCACAAAGGCAACTTTCCCGCCTGGTTCCAGGGCTTTATCAGCAGAAAGTAAGCTTTTTTTATATTAAAAAAAAGTATTGTTTTGTTAGCCATTAGAAAAAGTAGTCTAACTTTACAAAATTAAATTAGACATATTGTAAAGTGGGCTTTAAAATTGTGGAAATTGTTTTGATTTTGTTATGAATATAATTTATTTGAAATGTAAGCTCCTAAAACATCCTTGTCAGAGTTCTGTTAATGATTCACTGTGCTTGTTAATTTGTGAACTTATTCAATTTCAACTATATCACTTTAGCAGTTTTTACATCAGAGTGCTTGGTGTAACCTACAAACTATCTATACTAACTAACAAAAAGGTTTTTGTAATGATGTTATTATAAAAATGCTGTTAAGAAAATTCCATTGGCCTGTATTATACAGGGATGCAGAAGATCATCTGAGAGATAAAGAACTGGGCTGTTTCCTTATTCGCCTCAGTGATAAAGCCACTGGATACATTCTGTCATATCGGTGAGTCTCAACATATCAACCGATCGCACGCTTTAACAGTAGACACCATTCACTGAGCAGGCATTCAATTTCATTTGACTCCTCCTCTGTACTTTTTGCTTTTTGTAAAACAGTCTGTATACAATGTGATTTGCATTTCCTATATGAAATGGAGGAAGTTGGTGTGAAGTTCTCTGTTAAAACAAAACTTCTTATCTAAATGCCTGTATTTTCTTTTTTTTTTTTAGAGGACGTGACCGGTGTCGGCACTTTGTCATCAACCAGAATAAGGAGGGGCAGTTTATTGTTACAGGAGACACAGAAATGCATGATACACTTACCAGCCTTATCGAGTATTATAAGACCAGTCCGATTGAGCCATTTGGTGAATACTTGACAGTGTCTTGTTTTGAGGTACACTGCTTTATTTTCAAATGCTTGTACCTAGTATAGTATCTTTTACATAAAATACTAAATGTAAATGCAAAATATGTTAACAATGAAAAAAAACCTCTGACAGAGTTATGGTGTCTTGAATTATCTTTTAGGTGCCTACAAATGATCTCTATGATGTGGTGCAGTTTGAGCCTAAGTTAAAGTCAGGAGTGAGTGTCGAGGCAGTGAGAAAGATGTGGAACCAGCGAGCCGAACAGGCAGCCCAGTACCAGAGTGCTCCAACCTTGCCACCTAAGAGCACTAAAAACACCCCAGTATGTATAAGCATAAATATACTAGGTCATAGATAGAGTTGTTTTAAATTGAAATTGAATAAAGAAAAAAAAATTCGAACAATGTACATTCGCAATATTATTTTTAAAATATATTATTATATATAATATATATTTAAGTTTAATATAGTGTAAAATAAATATAATTTTATGTATGTATGTACACGTGTGTGTGTACATACATACATAAAAATAATATTTATTATATATTTATTATGAATATATTTGTGTTTTAAGATAAGATAAGATATATATATATATATATATATATATATATATATATATATATATATATATATATATATATATATATCCTAAAACGAATAAATATATTCATATATGCCACAATATTACCACCTATTCCACATTGATTACAATTAACCAATTACCTTGCACAGGGTATCCCTCCAGTTCCAAAAAGAGGTTGCCCAATAAAAACTGGCTCCCTGGAGGAAAAAAGCAGTTCAGAGAGCAAGACACTACTATATGCCCAGCTGGAACAGGCCAGGCTTCTGGAAAGCAGAGCTAGTGATGCAAGATCTGTACAGCCGAGACACAGTGGAGTAGTGCCAGGTTTTGCCCCACCAGACGTTACAGCCAAGGACATGCGTGCACATGGAAAGGGTACTGTTTACTCAGAACTCAGCCTTTCAGACTGCAGGAGTAAATCACTCCCCTTACTGGATGATAACACAAAGGAAGATAATTTGTACAAGCTGAACAACTCCACCATGAACCCACCTCAGCTGTCCCCTAAAGTACAGAGAGAGAACGCTAAGAAAACCAGCAGCCAAGAGATGCCAAACCACAGCCACAGTCTGGATATGCTACGTGATTATTCCTTGTATCAGCTAGCTGGCCAATTTGCCAATCAAAATGGCAAAGAGCAGCCTGAGAAGAATTATGTAACATATGCTGAAGTGCCTAATGAAATCAGGGCAAACGATTTGCTGTTAGAGAACACTTATGAGCAAATTCCTGAATCAAGGTCCACTACAAACCCAGAGGATAACTTTGTTCAAGTAAACACCTACGAGACACTACCAGACTTTAAACCAAAGCCAAATGAGTCAGCATGGGGCTTTAAGGTGAGTGCATGTCTATGATGTGCATATGTAACCGATTGGAATATGCATACACATATCTTTCAAGCATGTTTTATTGTATATTTTATGTTTATGAGTGTTTTCAGTTTAACTTTGCTGTAGATCTGTCTCTACATTTGCATGAGTCAATGAATAATAATTCTTTTAACACTGTGTAATAATTAACTCATTGCTTCCTGCAGAGTGACAAATGGAAAAGACTTCTCCCTGAAAACTGGAAGAAATGATCGAATTTTCATTCACTATATCAACTTTTTCATATGCTGTAAACACACAAATCATGTAAGTTACACTAAAAACAAAAGTCAGTTTATTGACCTTATTTATGTTAAGGCTATTCTAAATACATTCATATGAATAAAATGCAGATATTAGTTCGATTCCTGTGTTCTTAACACATACGTTTTGAATTGTGTAGAAATATTTAAGTGTGTATGTTTTTATTTTGTATTTATTAATTTAATAAAATTATCCAGAAAACACTGGGTTCACATTTTTTTTTTTTTGCATTTTCTGGCAATATGGCATTATTTTTACAGTTCTTTATATTAACTAAATACTTACTCATGACCTTGATTAATAATAATTAACTATAATTCCATAATAGTGGAAGGATAATAATTCCAAATAGATCCATGGCTCACCCGATGACATTTAAGATGTATTAGGCTAAGGTAATTTCATAATCACAGAAAACTGGACTGGTGAGTCTGTTAAAAATATTACATCTGAATTGATTTTGGGTGTTTTTATACCTTAATACCTTATATTTTATGCTGTGTTCACTAATTTGCAATGTAAAATTGCTAAAACGATCTTTTGTTTTTGCAGAAATGCAAATCTAAAATTGATCTGAAAAGAACCAATACTATATTATGTTTATCTATCTTTTAATCCCTGTAAACCAAATTTATGTACACAGAAAAGCCATTAGTGCTTTAAGATACAGCTGGTATGTGTGTGTGCACATGGAGGAAATGTGACATATTAAACATTTTTTTAACTTTAACCTTATCACCTCCCAGGTTTGAATAAACTCTTTATATTTATTTATCCACATTAAAATCATGTAAAAAAAAAATGTTTTTTTTTATTTTAAATAATTTAAGAACGATTCAAAAGGGTCATCTGACCAAACACTAAATGTAAGTCTCTCAGGTTATGGTGATCGAGACTGTCAGTAAGATTCATGTGGAGGTGGGGAAGAGCCCTGTGAGCAGCTACAGTAGCTCCCGCCTCTCACTCTCATTAGCATGAGCGCTGTAGCTGCTGGGTTGCAGTGCACCGTAAATCTCCTGATAGATGATACTATTAGTCACGACTAACGAGTGTGGGCTGAGCATCATTCACGTGACCCTACACAATTGAGGGATGTGTACCTCAAGTGTGAGACATGGGACATGCAGACTTCTCTATTTGTGTTGTTAGTGCATGTTAGAAAACAGTTGAGGTTGTGTATCTTAAATGTGCTCTATTACAAAATATATCAAAAACATCTGAGAAAATGTGACACATGGAAACATTGATGGGTTGAGGGTGGGTCATATTGTGCAATTGACTGTTGAGAGAACAAGGTAACAGATGTCATTTTACAAAAAGATGCAAATAAGAAAAAGGGGGGAATTTTAAATATATAGTATGTACGTTATTTTATGTATCTATGCTAATACTTGGTGCACAGGGGCAATGAAAAAAAATAAAAATGACATCTAGCTTAAAGGCATCGCAGTGGACTACTCAACAAGGTTATGAGGTTATTTCCTTTTGTTACTGAAGTAGTTTGGTATGCCCCTTTTCAATTTGCAGGTAAGTGTACTTAGCCAGTAAAGGGCAAAAGTATGTTCCTCTGGAATGTGCATTCTATGAATTTGCATTCTGAAGTATTATTATGTTCTTTCCACATTCGTTTTAATTTAGATTAAAGAAATGATAATACTACTACGACTACTACTACTACTACTACTACTACTACTACTACTACTACTACTACTACTAATAATAATAATAATAATAATAATAGTTATAATAATAATATATAAAAATAAAATAAAAATCCATTTGCCACAACATCCAATAACAAATGGCGTATTGAATGTAATAGTTTTAGGCAATTGAGGTTATTTCCTATCATTTTAATCTTACATTTTATTTTTACATAAAGATATAACAATTATAGCAATTAATAATGTCATCTATTTAACCTTCTGATGAGAGTGTAAACTGCTGACACAAAGTTGGAAGTAGATAAATGCATAAAATGTTTTGTATGCTGTAGCAATGCAGTTTCCTTTCACAGGAACTCCAGTGATCTGCCCTACCCACTAAATATACTTGAACTGCATGCCAGGCTTCTTTATCCAAAATCACTGCTTGACATGAAGAAAAAATGAAAGGACTACATCTTGAATGTTAAAAAAACACATATGGGTGTTTGAGTTGGAGAACACACTTGTACTGTGTGTAATCTGAGGTCAGCCCAAAGTGATTCTCTTAGTCTTCATTATGCTCTGCCAGCAAATGATCTCACATCATCAACCATGACAAGCTGTCAGCTCGATAATTTACAGTATGGTCTCAAGTCACCAATAAAAGCAAGGCAATGAAAGGGGCAATCAATAGAACCAAATTCAATTATTTATATCTCCTCAAGTCTTTTCATGGGATGTATAACATAAAATGCAGTATTTCTTTATCAGTTGCTGTTGCATGCATTAAATATAAAAAAAATGGGATTTAACTAAATTATAAATATAAAAAGCTATATAAGAATGGTTATACTATTGTTCAGGCTTAGTAAACGTCCTGCATCCACATCCTGGATTCAAAATCTGTCCTGCAATCCTTTCTTTAGCTTCAAACTGACCATATTCAAAGAACCGGAAACTACATGAAGCTTAAAGAATAACGTCTACATGTCATTTGAATCAATCTTTGAACTATGAACTAATGAACTAATTACTCAGACTTGCACAGAGCTTTGTATTAAACTTCAATAAAAATTCTGCATTTCATTCATTAAAATTTAGCATCTTTACACAGTTGGTTTTTCACTAAGTACATAACAACAGTAAAGTTTTCCGTTCGTTAGGATAAAAATGAACACATCACACAAGAGTTGCTCTTCAAGTAGTTCCACTGTAGCAACTGTATTGAGTCACAACTTGTGATGCTCAGATTATTACTATAGGCAATGTGCCAATTCTAGGCTATGCATCTGAGTGTACATGGTCTTTTTCCTAGAGAAAATAGAGATTGTGAGGTTACAGATTAGGGTATCAAATTCTGAAAATTAAAGACAGTATAAAACAAGAAAGCATGCTTATGAATACAAATTTGAATGTAAAGATATGGGTCAGTGAGCAGAAAGAGAGACATGGCAGTGGCTGAAAAAACAATGGAGCAATGCAGATATTTTCTTATTTATATACCAGTCATGTAATGGCCTGCCAGAAAATGAAGGTATACTTTTTTTTAATCAAGACTTTGTATTATTTTGGTCACAACCACGAGAATAAAGAGAAGGCATAAAAAAAACATTTAAATTAAATAAAATAAACACCAATGACCTACAAAGGAAAAAAATTATGCTTATTAAAGGATCACAGGTCTGGGTTCTACTGAGCTGCTTTTAATATCAGCTCTGCCTAGGTGCCATCCTGGACTGTCACAATGCTTAGATTGGCTTAAACGCTTGACAAAAAATAACAGCACACAGAGAACAATGTGTGTATGAGTGAGTCACCAACACCCTGCTTTGCACTACGGGCTGCTGAATCAATGGGCTTAATGGCTACTTTACAGTCCAGCAGGCTCAGTGACTGTATCAGACTCGAACAGAAGTCATCCTATTGGGGGATCTAAATCAACAGCTGCTCCGGATGAGGAGCGCAATTAATGAAGCCGCATCATCAGCACTTACCTCACCCTGCAGATTTTAACACAGTCCCCATAAAGGGAGCTGGAGGTAAATGCAGCAGGAATTAATTGCATATTAAGACGGGTTGCTTTCCTATAATATGTGCACATTGCTGCACTCTGACTCTGCAATGTTTCTATGTGGTACTATTGAGTCCATGTGAACAATGTTGTTTTCTTTTTCCTTAACATTCTTAAACAACATAATTGTTGCGATTGACATTTTATTTAGTTGTTCTGGTTCCTTTCAGCACACTTAAGGATATTTGTTTTATCTTTGTTGGCAAAACCCTTAAATATTAAACCTCAGAAACGCTTCTTATTAAGCACCCACAAGAACCCATGAGGTACCCTTTTCCTAAAGTGGATTAGGAATTATTACACTATATAGCCAATAGTACTGTATATGAATACCTGGTCCTTTCCCAATCTCTTGACAGAAAACCACAGTTATATTGGATAACTCTGTAATTTACTGGTAATGAGTGGTAATGAAATAAATTCATGCACGAGCATAACAATGTCTCTGTACACAATGTGGAATCCTTGTAAAGACAGTTTGCCAAGGTTGGTGTAGAAGAGTTTGAGTATCCAGCACACATCCCTATCGAACACCTTTGTAATGGAATGGAAAGAATGGAGTTTGTTATGACAAGCAAACTCAGAACACCTTAATATTAATGCCCATTGTTTTCGATGGAATGTTCAAAATGTATGTTTATTGCACTATATGGTTATAATTTTGACCAAATAATTAATTTGCAAATGAGATTTATTTTAATTTCTTTTCTTTTCGTTTGTGGTTATTAGCTCATCACATGCAAATACTTTTAATGAAACCATTGTGGTTGCAGTGGTTTTGGAGTCCCATTTTGGGTTCAATTCAATTCAATTCAATTCAATTCAATTTTATTTGTATAGCTCTTTTAACAATAAACATTGTCACAAAAGCAGCTTTACACAGATAATGTGATGAAAAGATGAATAAGATGTCATTTATAAGCGTAAGTTTGTCCCTGATGAGCAAGCCGGTGGCGACTGTGGCAAGGAAAAACTCCCCGAGATGGCATAAGGGCATAATGGTGTATTCTTGCCTCATCCTCTTTGTGCCCAGTACAAGCTCTAGATCCACTGTAACCGTGACCAAAATAAAGTGATTATGGAAAAGTGAATAAATAAAAGGACGAATGAATGAATGAATCCATTTTGGTAGCAAGTAGAACAATGCAGATCCATAACAGAAATGCATGATATGTTTCATCAAACTAGAAGAAAATTCCAGCAATAGCACCACCTGGAGTACATGCACACTTACTGCATGTTTAACTACACCCCTTCGTCATGTTTTATTTTTCCCCCACAAATGAAAATTAATTAATATATCATTATTACCAAACCAAGTAAAAAACAAAATTTTTCTTTTGAATAACGTTCAGCTCTGTTCCTTCAAGCAGGGAGGAGCAAGTGGCTATAAATCAACAGACTGGTTTATATAGCCAAGGACAGTTACGTGTGCATCTCTGTGCTCAGATTTACCGCACTCCAGTGTGTGGGTATAATAATGCTGCTGGGTGCTGAGGCAGCACTGCTCCTAACGATCTCATTCAACTTAAAAAGTAATTACAGGTTATACAACAGGAGGTGCAAAGGAATAATAACTGTTCTATGCTGAGAACGCCGGCTGGTGTCAGCTGCAGGAGATGGGGCTTTCAGGCATACTGGGTTTTAGATGAAGAAAGGCATGCAACAGTCAGTAGCAATATAAAGTGTTCACTGTGATTTGTGACAGTGGGTTTAGTTGCTAGTGAAAACTATATTATACAGGTTATTATTTAAAGTGTATACCTACAGCGCCCTCCACAATTATTGGCACCCCTGGTTAAGATGTGTTAAGATTTTTTTTTTTTTTTAAACAATATAGAACCACAATGCAAAAAAAAAGAAAAATCCAACCTTTAATTGAAGTACAATTATTCAGTGGAAAAAAAATCCCACATTAAGAAATATTGTTTTCTACATGAAATTATGTGTTCCACAATTATTGACATCCCTGATGTTAATACTTCGTACAACCACCTTTGCCAACAAGACAGCAGTTTATCTCCTCCTATAACTTTCACAACATTGGAAAATACAGAGAGAGAGGGATCTTTGACCATTCCTCTTTGCACAATCTTTTTTAGATCATCCAGAGTCCTGGGTCCTCTCTTATGCACTATCCATGCACTCTCCTCTTTAGCTCACCCAACAGGTTTTCCTTTGTGTTGAGGTCTGATGACCCATCTTCAGCTTTTCGACAGAGGCCATTAGGTTTTGATTTAAAATGTAATGGTATTTCAGAGTTCATGATGCCATGCACACTAACAAGATTTCCAGGGCCTTTGGAAGAGAAACAGGCCCATAGCATTACAGATCCTCCACCATACTTCACAGTGGGCATGAGGTGCTTTTCCGCATACTCATCTTTTATTTTATGCCAGACACACTTAGAGTGTTTGTTGCCAAAAAACTCATCTGACCTAAACACATGGTCCACTCTTTGATGCAGTTCTCTAACAGTGAGCTTTGGAGATTTTTTTTACTTCTCTTACCATCCTCCTCACTGTGCGTGGTGGCAAGATAAACTTGGGTCCTCGTACAGCCTTGTTTGTCACTGTTCCAGTTGTTTTTAACTTCTTAATGATTCCTCTGACTGTAGATATGGGCAAGTTTAGGTGAGTGGCTCTTTTCTTGTAGCCATTGCCTGACTTGACCTGAAGGTCAATACACATCTGTTTTACTCGAATGGTGTTTTGCTTGTCTTTTCCATGTTGAAGAATGGATAAGAGAAAAAGGCATCTGTCATCTCATACTTTAAAACATACATACATACATTATCAACTTTAAAAAGTACAGTGAAAAATTATAAAAATGCATCAATTACATTTATTTTATTGGAATTGTTAGGGGTGCCAATAATTGTGGAACAGGTGATTTTTATAAACAAAAACGTATATTTTTAGTCATGTTTTTTTTTTTATTATTTACTTCAGTTAAAGGTTAGATTTTTCTACAATTCTCAGTGTGAGATTATGCCTCTGCAATGAAAAAACAAATTTATTAGAATTTATTAGGCAGAACACATCTCAAACAGGGGTGCCAATAATTGTGGAGGGTGCTGTGTATAGTAATAAATAAATAGATTATTACCATATCTAAATATGTACTAAATACCTGCTGAATGTATAATATTATCATCTTCTGGCACAAGGTGTAAAAGAAATCAGTAGTGTGAAACAGATGCACTCAATCAACAAACAGCAGAAAACGTTTTATTCAAAGTTAAGTCAAATGCCCTCTATAACATTGAAAAAGGGTGGACATTAAGAGATTGAAAGGTGGTGCTAACACACATCAGGTTCAAACAAGAATGAGAACATAAAAGCACAGTAAAAATGTATGGTTTCCAAATGGCTGAATGTAAGAAAAGATGACAGAGCCCTTGGTACAACTGGAGAACAGTTTGATATGATTGTCGTCATGCTCCAGTCCTATAAGCAATAAGACAACAAAGAGAATCAGATACAGCAAAAGCAATTTTATAGCAGAGGGCAAAATGAATGCAATTCATGCATTTTATGGAGAAAGATTGCATAGCTGTATAAAAGATAAGACTGTCTTTTGACTGTGATGCCAGTGCTGTGCTTTTAGCCCTCATTCTCTCTCTCCTGTTAATCTCTACACAATATTTTCCTCTCATCTTTGTTTTGTCCATCACTCCACCACAGCATTCTTAATTTTAAATGAGAGGAGAAGACAGGAGGAGAGTGTCTGATATATTTAGTGGTGCTATGGACATTGTACGACAAAGAAACAAGCATAACACCATATGTCCATATAACAGTGGAGTCTTCCCACAAACACCACATGGTTATATGACAAATGCCCACACAGTTGTTCAAACTCCAGGCATTTTTTACTTTCACTCTGAGAACTGCAGAATCTTTCCAGCAGGAAAAATGGTCATGCATTTTCTCGATATTCCTCATTCCAAAGTGTGCTTCCTCAGAAGAAAAAAACAAAAACAATATTATAGATCCAAAGAAATCCAAAATTCAGCTTCCCCAATAAATGAGCGCTGTTCAGATAGGACCAAGAGAAAACTCTTCAGAGCTGTAGAGGACAGGCACTGCTATGGTCTATATAGGTGTCCATGTTTTTTTCAAAAAGGATTTAAGAAGGATTCAAGTTGTGATCAGAGGTGAAGTATCTTGGTCGAAGAAGTAGAAGCCCTCTCAGATTCGTATATGGAAGGTGCTGCATGAGAGAAAAAAAGAAAGGGGGAGATTAAGGCATTATACAAAATTAATTACTATTGTTCAGATTTTTTTTTATGAAATGTGCTTGATGCAATATTAATCTGAAAGCTGTAATCTGACATTTAATTCCAAACATATGATAGCATTGAGGTTTGGAAGAGTGATAACCACATGAAAACCTGGAATGAATTTCAGTGCCCTACAATCCACCACCATTAGTGCTGACTCAGAAAATTCCAATTATCCATATGTCTGACTACAAGACAGGTATGATGGGATAGAAAGTTACATTGAAAATAACCGGGCAGAGGAACAGATGGCGTTTTGATTACATTTGCACTCAGAATGGCTTATTATATTCAAATTGGAAAAAAAAAAAAAAGTTAAACAAGAAATTTGGCCCTGTGTGAAACATAAAGTGGTGCACTTGAAACAATGAGCTTTAGTACAATTTTGCAGACAGAGCATATAATTAATCTACCACCCGATAAATTTAATTAAATTATAGCACTTCTTTAGTTTTTTTTCTTACAAAAACTTCACTATATTTCTTTTTGATGTGTTACAAATTAAGCTAATTAAAAGACTGTATGATCAAATTTAAAATCATTTTATTGCCTAATCAAGGTAAAGCAAGGCCAGTTTTTAATGCTTCAATAGAAAAAGCATGATAACCATTTGCAAATTTGCAACCTAAAACCTGGAGACCTATGCATTTCACAACTCATAATCCAACCTGCTGTCATGAAATTTGAGTATGCACGATAGCGGGAGCAGATGCAAGTGCTAGTTAGGAAAATGTATTAAATAGTAGGGCAAGCTATCCAAATTGGCAGACAGAATCAGAAATGTGTAACAAGTGAAGGTCAAGTGATTGGCAAACAACAATACATGGGCAAAATAAAAGTCAGAAACATGAACAAAAAAGATAAAAAAAGAAACGGGAAATGGTAAAACGAATCAATAAACAAAAGGCTTCAGCAAAAGACAGAAAATTTACATATTACTTTGCGAAGAGCAAAAAAAGAGTTATATAGAAACACATGAATTATGCCTAGAACAGCTAATTTAGCTAGTTAACTAAGATCAGAGTAGATAATTTTTCTGTATTAATTTCGTCTATTGCAAACATATGAAAAAAGTTAATTGTAAAGCTATTACATGTTGAATTGTGTATTAATACCGATTTCACTTTACATGAGTAATTTCCTTGATCAACACTTTTCTTTTAACTCAAGTGAATTAATATTATTATTATTATTATTATTATTATTATTATTATTTTTATTATTATTATTATTATTATTATTATTATTATTAGGTAAACCTTTACTCAAGTCAGTATATTTTTGTCCTTACACTTGTGTGATTTACATGTAAATCACATAAAATATATCAAATAAATAAGCAAAGCCAAGTTCATTATAACAATGCAAAATAAGGATATTATCCTATCCAAAATGCTTTGTTCCTAATTTTCAGTATTAGAAGTCTAGGCCAACCAACTCTGTATCAGTGTTTGTGTAAGCATTTTCATGTAGTAATATATAAGACATGATTGATCCATTTAATGTTTCCAGCAAATGAATGCCACTTTCTGTCTGTTCCAAATTGCAGCAATATGATATTTAATTAAACATGCTTGGACTGAAATATTCTAAATTGTCATTGTATGAAAAGCAAAAATATGTACTTCACATCATTCTAAGCCGCAGAATAATAAACAAAGCAATACTAGACTTCTGTCACTCCCATTCCCTCACAGGCAGTGGGGCACAGCTGTGGAGCTTGTAAATGTCCACCAGAGGAACGGCTGCCTCATAAAAAGCATTGGAACACATCAAAGCTGAATTACAGTAAAGGGGCTTACAGTTCAGAGTGCGTAAGCAGACTGAGCTTGCTGCAATGGTAACATAGGAATAAAAAGCAAGCAAGGTTGAGTTTGTGCTGTGATATCATTTACGGATGTTATACACATGTAGTTTATTGACATTTAAGTTAACAGGAAACAAGAAATATGCAAAGTCCACAGCACAGATTTGATGTGGTTGATTTTCTTTTAAAACACATAACTCAAGAGAAAAAATCCATAAGCTTACAAAGGCTCAACCTTAACCATAACCCTAAACCTTTCAGTTGACTTGAATCATATGAACCATTGTAGCATTTTAAACATTTTTGTATTTAAATGCACCTCCAAGCTATAATCATATATCATGGCATAGACATGTTTCATTTGCTTAGCTGTGAGAACAGAATCTACATGTAAAATAAACATGTAAAACTAAAATATATTCTCCAATTGCTTGATCTTTTGATAATATTCTCAATTTTCTGGAACTGATGTCAAACAGATTTATGGTGTATAAACAATAGATCTCATTTAGCAATATTGTACTTTTTATGTGTATAAATGTAGTTTACAATTTTTTGACTTACTAAACACAAATATCTACTAAATCCAGGTTTATATATTTCAAAGCGCCCACACAAAACAACTGATTTGCATTTAGTGTCACCCCAAAAAAAGTTGGCAAAAAGATGAAATAACAAAAAAAAAAAGCACCCCCTTGATGTGGTGTACTGAATCTCCTTTAATGCAGCAAAGGCTGAGCTGCATTATTGACAAACTCTTTATTTTACATGGCTGGATATATTTTATCTTAATTTAAAGGCTAGTTGTATTTGTGTTGATTAATGAACTTGTTTAGATTGCTTACTTTCAGGCCATTAATATAAAAGAATTCCACAAATCTGTATACATATACAGTAAAATTGTCAATGTAATCTTTACATAATCTTGAAGCTTATCAATGGAGGTTTGCAAAAGTAAGTCTTTTTTTATACACAGATGTAAAATGAAAAGATTAACTGTATTTTCATTAGCATCCCAATGCAAAATGCTGTTATGAATGATTTACAAACAAATTTCCTGCACAGGGAACCACAATAATAGAAGTCAAACAGTAATGAAGGGTCAGTTTAAAGCTTCATTGCATTAGCTTTCTACTGAAAAGGCTTTTCCACTCATGCATATAATTATGTACCTTAAAAAATCAGGAGCCCTGGAAATCATGTTTTCAAAGTCAGCAAAGGAGAGCTTGCTGTCTCCATCCAGGTCAGCCTCCTCAATAGCCTTCTCACACACTAAGTTCACCTCCTCAGGAGTCAGCTCCTCCTTCGTCAGCTTGTTCAGAGTCTTCTCAAGGTCTTCCTTGCAGATGTAATTATCCACATTGAAATCTGCACATGATAAACCATAAAGAAAATGAAGTTAATCATTGCATTTGCTTGAACCTTTATAATGTTACTGTATCATTATGAAGAATGTGAAATACATTACAGATTATTAGGCCCACTAAAGCCACAACCCAGAAGCACTTAAACTGTTGTAAGGAGACATTATGAAATTTATGTGTGCTAATGAAAGGAGGCTCTATTACCATATATTTTAAAAGCATAAATGGCCTTTAGCTCTCGAGGGGCCATTTCACTTAGAACTGAGAACATGTCGACAAAGTCATTGAAGCTGAGGTTTCCCAAGCCGTCCTCGGAGAAGGACTCCACAATCCTGTCACGAAATGGATTTTCCTGCAGAACACAGATGGATTACATGAGTGCATTAAATCACATGCTGAAAGGATTAAGGAGAGGCTTGATGTAAGAGCACTGACATAAGATATTAGTCAGTGCAGGATAATCAAGGCTAAACCTTGAGAGAGAAATGTTACAGTTACGGTATGTATTATTTGCACTGCGTAAGTGTAGACATAAGAGCCAATTCTGCTGAGCGAGACACATGCAAAAAGGAGAAAGGCTGACTCTCCACACTACTGCCTATATATTTCTTATCAAGTGAACTTCCCAATGGCTTCTAGGATTTTTTTATGCCTCTACAATCAGCTGACTCAACAGTGTTATGAGCAAACAAAGAGAGGCCAAGGCTATAGACTGAGCTCTGGCACAATGTTACAGCACACTGTGCATGGCTAACCAACCTGTGCTGTTCCAAAGTTAAAAATGTCAGCCATTTATTTGTCATGTCCTGTAAAGTAAGAGAAGTAGGCATAGCCAGCATTCTCAATTAGACATGTCTCATTAAAAGGAAAAAACACAACTTAGCCATGTTGGAAAATAATCACCGAAAGAATAGTGGGATGTGGGCCAATGGGAAGTTGCTCTTTTGTATTATTATTATTATTGAGCTATTAATATAAACCCATGATTTGCAAATCAAATGTTAGGGTCATGTTATTAAAAATAACCAAAACAAATATGCAAATTAATGAACACCTTCCTAATCAGAATTTGACGGCATTCTGGTATTAGCAGTATAACTGTCTATAAAGTACATTAATGACAGAATGATTTTTACTGGATGTTACGGACACTAACGTATGCTATTAGGACACAGCTAAAGAGCATTTCTTTTGTAATTGAATAAACCCATTCATGACATGAGAGGGCCTTTTAATTTTGAAAGATACATCAGACAGGAGCTAAATTAGGGGCCATTCAAGGTTTCAGAAGTTGTTTTTAAGTTAAAACTGGTGGCAATCAATTAATATAACTCGCTAAATATTTTGATAAATTACAGTGCTTTAAAAACACTAAGAAATAGTTAAACACTGACATTGATTTGAAAATCCAATATTATAAACAACACATTAATTAAAATCAATTATGATGAGGAGAAATGTTTCTTTGGAATTAACTTTCATGACTGAAAGTCTGAGGTCATTCAGAGAAACCAGTGAAAGCAGTAACTCTATGATATGAGCATGTTCCCCTAGAAATATTCAAGTAAAGATTGAATGAGGGGCTGCCGATTGTGGATCAAAGAAAGGCCAGTCTGCAAGGGAACAGCAGTGATGAAAAAAAGCACTCTGACTCAGTGATGTGTGGTGAATCACATCACTTGAACATGAAAGGCTAATTAGCAGCCAGCCTCGGACAGAGTGTGGACAGAGATTTACGTTTATGAAGTCAAAGAAGTCTTTTGGAGGCTGTGTGCTGTCAGAGGCACATCAATTGCAGTTTCCTTTAGTATGGGCCACTTCTATGATGGGGGTTTACAATCCTTCTAACCACATAGCATATCTACAGTAAAGTACCATTACATCACCAGTAAGGATTATCCTCCATGATAATGAGGGATCACTAGAAACTCAGAGAACAGGTCTGAAGCAATAGTAATAAATATTTTTTTAGCACAAGACAGTTATTCCATTGTTGGATTAATTAAATATTAATTTAAAACAAACATTAATATAGCCTTTTTTTTTTAAACAAAGAAATAATGCTTTTTAAGAGTCTGTGGCTCTTATACATACATAAACTGAACCATTTAAAAGCTGATATTGCTTACTTTTCTTGAACAATCTTCAGCAAATAAAGAAGCTTTGCACTGAATACTCAAGTTCAAGAGTCTTCTTCGTCTTCTTTTCGGCTTCTCCCATTAGGGGTCACTGCAACGGATCATCCGTCTCCATACCCCCCTGTCCTCTACATCTGCCTCTTTCAAACCAACCACCTGCATGTCTTCCCTCACCACATCCATAAACCTCCTCCTTGGCCTTCCTCCTTCTTGGTGGCTCCCTCCTCAGCATTTTCCTACCGATATACCCCATGTCCCTTCTCTGCACATGTCCAAACCATCTCAATCTCGCCTCCCTCACCTTGTCTCTAAAACGTCCCAATGCGCTGTCCCGCTAATAAACTCATTTCTAAACTCAAGTTCAAGAGTAAGCATATGTATGTCGACAACCATAAGAAGTACAAAAGTGCTAAATTAATACACTCATACTGCATTATCTCATAGTGTGTTGACTTTTATGGAAGCTGTCCTTCCTCTCACATGCTCTACTATATCATCAAAACCAGTTTTATATAGTAACCAGTTAGGATCCAGTTTCAGACTATTAAATCACATGTCTGTTTAAGTATAGTCTGGATGACTGAACACATGTTTGGAGTATTAACACTTAAGTAAACAGTCAATTGAGGTATAAAAAGTGGCATTACCTTTAGCTCTGGCATATTGACTATAAGGCTTAAAGGGACTTTAACATCAGGTTCATTTGTGTAATCCATTGGAACTAAATGTGGAGCCAGTTCATGGTATCTTCCATGTAACCTGTAAAGAAAACAACAAATAACTACAAATTAAATGACACTTCTAAAGGTTAAGCCTGTAATTGTAATAATGTATTATAAAATATGTAAACATATAAACACAAACAAACAGGGCCATGTTCTATATTTTACAGGAACATGGCCTGGACATTAAATAACTGAGTCTGATCAATTGCAGCATCATTCAAACCATTATATGCAGATAATTGTTTTTGTGAAGCAGTAATGTGCTCAGGAATGGCACAATCCATAGCTATATACAGGACATCTATACAAATGATTGATCTTCTAATGCAGCGTATAACTATGATTTAGATTTAGAAGCAGATGTCTCATGGAAAGCTGTGAAAAATGCAATTCTCATACATTTGAGAAATTCAATTATCAATGACCCAAACTTAATCTAACATTTTACTGGCAGAGGGGGAATGTATTAATGTGATTGGCAAAAGAGGCAGATTTCACAAGGCTATTTTTCCACTTGCTCACACATAGAGACTTGGCGCACTTCCAGAGTGCTGTGGACTGATGACTCAGTCTGAGCATGGCAACTAGAGAAAGAGAGAAAGAGGCTCCGACATTAATGAGATGGGGAAAAATACATTAGCACAAAGATGCTTCATAAAAATCAATATCGGAAAGATATGAGAGCAAGCAAGCACACACATACACCCAAACATCAGGCACAAGAAACGTGCTGAAAACAAAAGCTGACTGGTTCTGATAAAAAAATAAATAAATAAAAAATGTAGAATAAATTTGTTCTAATCTAGAAAATAACATTCTGAGCCTGTGAAATATTAACAAATTAAAATTGATAATGTTTAAGATTGACAAAGTTTATCTTCAATTATAAATTACAGTAACAGTTAATTATAAATTGAAATGTTTTCCTGATTATAATATTGTGTATATATAAATCAAAATCCTAGTCACAAAAAAGAGAGGAAGAGACTGTAGCTTTAAAAACAGCATTTGTACCCAAATCAGGTCACTGAAGATGGCAACCTATAATGATTGGTGCTGATCGTTTCCTAACCCTGCATAATAGTGTCACCACTGTGTTAGTGCATCAGCTGGGCAGGAAGAAGTGTGTGTTTTATGAAGGTCATAAAGTACAGAACTCCATTAGGTTGGAAGGTGATTGTCCATTTTGTTTCCTGTGCTCCACTGGCCCTGTTATCAAACCTAATCTCAGTGTCACTGTAGAGGAATGATTCACCCAAATGAATCAAATGAGGCTTGTCTTTTCTTGCGTAAGAGCTAGGTAGATAGAACCACCATAATGAATAGTAAAAGCCAAGGGAACATTAACTTACTAAGGGATATTGATATTCCACAATATGTCTACTTGGTTCCTTATTAGCTCCACAGAAACAACCACTGCACAATGGTACACAAAGAGAATTTGGTGTGCTCTAAGAAATGTCCATCTATTATTATTCTGCATACAAGACATACTGAGCTTAAAGCAGCTATATGTTAAATATAAAAGCATGACAAAACTGCAAGCAGTACTGCAAACACTGGTGCACTGGTAGCCTGGTGCATGAAAAAAATCCTTGTGAATGACTCTGTGCAAGGAGTTATATAAGCAGCAGGTGATGCAGCACTCTGACGACAGGAGATAAAAGCCAGTAATGGCTTACTGCTGAAGAATATGCAGGAGCTTTAGTAGCCATTAGAAGCTAATATTTTAAACATCTCATTATCCCTCATGCTTAGGAAATAAATGCTAGGTTTTTCTTTCACAAGCAAGCATTTAGCTAGTATATCACACAGCATCCCTATTATTTATTCTAATAGCACAGCCATTCTTCACTTAGAGAAATACTCAATTTGGCAGGAGCTTTATCCCCTTGGCTGATGTAGCCATCACTGACAAATGTGTGTAAAGATGTATGTTTATGTTTGTGTTAATATATCTGATGGGTATCTTTTATGCAGGGCTGCAGAGAGTGTATGTGTGTATATGTACATGTATGTGGGTCTGCATGTCTGTACATACTTTACGGTTTTTTTTTGCTCAGTTTTTTGTTTTGTTAAATAGACTGACATAATACATTTCAGCAAAAAGGGCTGACATTTTGTTTATGGACACTTCATGGTAAAAACATCAGCACAACCATCAGGTTTTGACAATAAATATTAAATATAAGTACAGTGTTGTTATTTATATGATTTTTCTAAATATTAGTGTCAAAATAACAAATTAATATATATATATATATATATATATATATATATATATATATATATATATATATATATATATATATATATATTTATTTATTTATTTATTTCTGATTATGTGAAATTCCCCAAGCTTAAAAATCAGTTGCCATGACATTTTTAATGCAATATAGCATTAAAACTGATAACACAGGCTTTTGGCCTACAAGTGTCACTTTACATTTTTTCCCCTTATTAAATAATTTAACTCATTTATTATCCTGTACTAATTTACAATTTGAATTACTTAAAATTCCAAAGAATTCTCAGATGAAATGTTTTTTACGCACAAGAAATAAGTCAAATACACCCAAAACGTAGTTTGAAATGTTACAATGGACTCCAGTTATTCGCACCCTTCGTTAAAATGCGCATTAAGTAATAGATATAAAAGAATAGTGCATATACTGTTTCAAACAGACAGGATATTTGTTTAGTTATATTAAAGCATTTTTTGAAAGCTAAAAAAAAATTAATATTTAATGCACTGTTTTGAAAATTATTAGCAAGTTTGCAATTCATATTTTATGATTGCAATGGATATCAAATTAAGTTAATTAATGTAGCTACAGTGGGATAAGGCAGCTCATGGCCACTGGAAAAAGCCTTAAGTAGGTGTTCTGTAGCCATGCAAATGCTACTGTGTTTCCATAAAGACAGCGAGCATGGCATAATTTTTTTAATTTTGATGGGTCATCAGTATCTATTCCTCTATGAAATACATAGAGAATTTTTATCAGGTTACCTTATTAGAAGGTCAGATGTGGTTGAAAAAAGGAACTATTTAAAAGGAACTAATTACATAAAATCACTAAGTTGTGGCTTTGTAAAATAAACATCATCGGTGATGTGTCCCCACTGACATGTTGCTATGATGTCCCTGATCCAATCATGACTTACTCATGCTTGGTGAGCACAGTATCCAAGATATGTTACAGGTTCTCCATTAGGATACTAATCCTTCAATCATTCAGGATGATTTTTATGATCTACACATTATGAACAGAACTTTAAATAGGCAGAAACAACATATAATAATAAGCAAAGGCCCAGGGGCTCTGCTGATCTGTTACCCTGGATACCCTGGATTTGTGTATGTGTGTATGTGTGTGTGTGTGCGTGCATGCATGCGTGCGTGTATTTCCGGTTAAAATGTGCGTGTGAAAGGCAGTATGGAAACCTGGATCATATCCTATTGTTTAATAGTGTTTATGAATGTCTGGCTCACACAGCAGTGTAATGCTGACAACTCAAAATCTGATGTGATATGCTTGGTGTTCTTAAAGTAGAAGTGATAGAAATAAATGAATATTCAGGCAGCAAATGTAGTGAAAAAGAAGGTTGAAATATAAGCGGGAATACAGATATGTAAAACCACATGTAGAACTATCTAAAAATAAAAGAAGACTCAAACTGTAAATTATGATTGTTTATAGCTCGCTATTTTTGAGTTTCTGTGCTATTTTAATGTAGTCTGTCTCTATAACTGTATGTTTATAAGAATTGTATTCTGAATTGTATATGAATTAATTCTTAAATCTGACTGAGGAATAATGATTACAACAGCAACATTTACCTTACATGAAATGACAGAAGATGACTTTTAAGTTTTAGTTAATATCCAGAAAGTAACTCAGACAAGGCAAAGCCCAACAGTTCACAGTAATTGGTTTATTTGACTGTAACCCTGCACTCCACCTCATCCCCCACTATCTGCTTTTAATTTCTTTGAGTAGTAACTTGATCTTTCAACAGCCCCGATTAACAGCACATCCTGAAATCTGAGATCCATATGTCAATTACATTAGAATATAACGGGAGCGATTTGTTGAATGTCTTCTTGTTGTTTGGAGAATAGCACAGAAGCAGTCATCACACTATTGCTTTACATAGTCCTATATATGGTGTCTGCAATAAATGAACATAGGTAAGTAAAGGCGTCCCGTGGGGGATGGGGAGTTGGGTGGTTGGATGTCAACCTATAATCAGAAGATTGGGTTCCAGGTCAGGTGCGAGGCTTGCAAAGTGATCCTTGCCTAGGTGAGAACACAAATGCAAGGGGTGAAGGGTTTTAGCGAAAGCAGTGCTGCTCCTCTCAGTATCATATTTATAGAAGCTTCTAATAACACACTCCTACCGAACCACCTAATTGGATACAGAGGGGGAATTGGAATATGTTATCCACATAGTGAAGTAAATTATGTAGAGACTTAATATTAAAACATGCTTAATATTTTAAAGCATGTCTCAGATAGTGTCATATAATGTTTGTTGACAACTGACTAAAGCACCAGAGGCTATAACTCTCAGAGGCTATAGCTAATGAACATCTTGTTTAAGGAGGCTGTAAAACACAGGCCGGTCAATACCTCTGACAAAAAATATTGTCGGGTCAATAAGGGAGCAGAGGTAAAAAGGTAAAAAGACAAAGTTAACAATATCTACATACAATCAAACCCAAATTTATGTTCTCTCATAATAAATTGTGTCTCTAGAACTAAAAAAGATTATCACAGTTGCCAAGAACGAGTGGAACTGATTGCAAAAAAAAAAGTAAGAAGTAACCTTTTTATTGTTTTTATTGATTGTGATACTGAACACAATCAATAAGAGACATTGTCAGATGTTAATTCTAGAAACTGCAAGTGTATGGGTTGGTTGAATATACACAAGCCAAGTAAAATGACAGTATATTTAACGGTACCTAGAAAGCCTCCCTATTTTGAAGCTGCCATCTGAAATTACAATCGATTAATTTTATGTTTTAATTTACAATTGATATGCCCGCCTGTAAAGATTTCACCCCATTTTCTCTCATTGTTATTTTACCAATTCCCACCCACTATTATATATTTTTTTACCTTTTTCTAAAACACATGCAGCAAGCAAATTTACAAGCTGCTACTTAAGCTGCATAACAGGGAAACACACCTGAAGGAAATTGCTAACTACCCTCTTTTTCATGCTCACAAGCACCCACAATTAGGTAGTGTCATTGTTAATAATTGCATCCCATCCAGACAGCAAGCAAGGCTTGTTTAGCTTCTTTGGCTTGTGGCCACAGAAGGCTGTAACACAGTGATTAAAACTTGCAATCTTCTGATGATAGGCCGAGAATGTCTGACAAAGGAAAACATGCCACCATTGTTCATGTCCACATGCCTGAATATAGATACGTCACTGGAAATCCATACAAAGTTACTCTGACTGATCACCTTTATTCTACTGTACGATGAAACATTTCTAGTCTGATTTAAGTGCTTTCTTTCAAGCTTACTCCACCCACATTCACATACTGTACCCACATTCAGGGCTGAATGAATGGTCTGATAAAGCTAAAAATGATGTAAATTATTTTGTATAGCAAAATTTTATATAACAGTTATCTGATCTGAATAAAAACAGAACACAGGAGATACTGAACTGATGTGTTGACAGTTCCAGAGACTTGAGGAATCTAGACACATTGAAGCTGTTCTGGCTTGAGTAAATACCTGCTTCTATTCTTGCTGTTAAAGCTAGATCAGTTTTCAGTATAAAATCTATAGTTATATTTGAAGCCCTGCATTTGGCCCTGTCAGCAAAACCTAAAAGAGGAAAAAACAGAACTGTGCAAAGTAAAACTTTGTGTATTTACAGGACTTGTAACTGAGGCAATATCGTATTAGCCGTTCAACCAATTACACGGTTGCTGCTTGCTGCCAGGTCTTCTGAGGGGGAGATTTTGATAGCGACACATGAAAAAAGAAAAAAATAATCACACTCTTGCAGAGTGTGGTTATAAATTGTGCCTGGCTAGGTTGTAATCCCTCTTTTCCACTTTACTGGGACACAGTTATTCCCTTTTCTAAGACAAAAAAAATGCTCCTGAAGACTTGTGAGTGCTGCAGACAATATAGGTGTTTGTCTACATATGTAGGTGTTTGTCTGTTTGCTTTTTTTGTATCAAAAAAAGTCATTCACATTGTAGATGTTGTGATAATAAAAACACATATGGTCTGAATTCAGGCAAAAATTAATGGTAAGAGCAGTTCCTTTACAACAGCCTTTTTGCTACAAAGTACCAATGGATGGATTTTAGAATCAGAATCAATCAACACTGAATGACATATTGTTTTATTGATTATACCAATAATCCTGCCAAGAAGAATCACAATTAGTGGACTTGATCAAAATTTTAATTATAGCCCTTATAGCAAGGTACACACAGGCCTTTATTAGTTTACTCCAGTAGTTCAATCTAAATGGGCACACAATCGCACAATTACTGACAAGGATCATTTACCAGTTATATTTCTGAGCTACTGATTTTGAGTTCAAATCCCATGTCTAAAACACTAAAATAAAGCTCTTAATACTCAGCTCAATTGGAAGTGACCAAAAACATCTACCACATGAATAAATGTAAATGCACTCTCCTCTATTCCATCTTACACTGTGAAGCAATTACTACTAACAAGATAACATCTGGTGGTAAATGATTCTCAGCACTGATGCTAACATAGTGAGAATGACACTGGTACGAGTGTAGCATAACTGTAGCATAACTGCTGAATAACGAAGCACTCACTAGTGGAAGAATACGTAGTAAACAGTGATGAAAGATTAATGAAGGGCTTGAAAAACTAAATTAGGAATAAAACACAGCAGGACATACTGTAAAAAGAAAATAACTAATGATACAACATCACCGATTGCACAAATTGTGCAGAGAAAAGCAGAACTTCAGTCACTCATTGTAAACTACATACACAGACATGTAGTAGACAATATAAACATAACTATTTGTTTTACCACATTATTATGTTTGGTATGGTTTGGTGTTTTTAAATACACAAGACAAACAAAATACCTGCAATATGATTTTTGAAAAACAATGTTAATCAGGATACATTTATAATCAAATACAAATAAAGATTGGCAACTACAATATCCCAAAATCCAAAAAATGTTCTATAAACTCTATCTTTCATTTGAAATAGCTTACCGAAGGATTTCTTTGCGTGTAAAAAAAGTGCAATCCTGCAAAGACAGAAAGAAAACAAATCTTATAAAATGAAGCACTCTCAATGCTACAATGTCCTGAAACCTTTACTGATAAGTCATTTATGTTAACTAAATAGTTAAGCATACAACACATCACTCGGGGCGTTCGCAACTCCTGAGCATGTCGTCACTAAACACAACAGGGTTTAAGATTTCTATCAGCTGATAATGTTGTGTCTGCATACTGTCACATGAAACCTAGAAATTCTATCATGGATGTATAGTTTATCTGTTTGTATGCCATAGATAACACATGGCATTGCTCCTACCAATCCTGTGGCTCAATATACCATTGCGTGTATATAGCCAATACAGTGTGTACTGACTTTTATTAGCTAATGATTTATCTCTCCTTTATTATGTTTACCCAGTATTTGGCTGCATACTTGGCTTATACTAAAAAACCCATTCCAGGAATCACTGGAGATGCTTCTGAGAGTGCTTTAAAGATTAACAGCATTAGACTTTAAATAATGTTATTTGCTTATTAATTGGAAATATTGGGACTTGGATATGTGCATTGTGAAGCAAGGCCACAGAGGGGAGAATTATTAGCACACTGGATAGATGTCCCATGTGTAAATTATTACCAAAACACAGTCCTCATATCTAGTAATGATTACATGCTGAAAGATTAAAATGGATGCTTGGCCAACAGCATATCTTCTAATCAAAAGGGACTGAATCCTCACTAGGTTGGAAAACATCTGTATTTAGCAATACAGATATATTGAAAACTGCATATATAAATACATCTAATACTTTTATAGTGTATAAAGTTACCAAGTATAAAGGTGTTTTTTATATATATATATATATATATACAAAATGTAATATTATTATATATTTATATATGCATATATGGTATTATTATCATATATTATTAAATATTATATATATGATTATTGTTCTTGCTTTTGGTTTGCACTTTTGTGTCTGCTCTATGTACTACAATTTGTAAATATAGTTATATTTGGTAACTCAAAACAATTGCGCAAGAATGAAAAAGTACAATACCCCCAAAGGAAATGGTAGAGACTTATGTCAAGCCGAAGTAACAAACGGTATGACTTGACTGATTAGAGAAATCTTTTTTTCAGCCAAATGGTCATGCTCTACTAGTCCAAGGACTAGCTGGTGTTAATTACAGAGCAGGAAGGGTGTGAATGTTTATTTGTGGCTCTAGACAGCATTTTATTTAAAAGTTAAAATGTATGCATGAACATTTAAAAAGATAATGTCATTCAGTAACCCTAGATATCTTTGAAATATTTTGCAGGTATTTTTCTTGATTTTCCACTTTAAACCTTTATTATTCCAGGAACCACAGGTGATAAATTTGCAGAGGTTACCAGTATTACTGTACAAGCTGAAAGACAATCCTCATAGAATAGCTGAGTATTAATAATTAACTGGATTTCTTCCAGGTTCATCCAAGGAGATGGTGAACTAGATAGGTCACTAAAATTATTGCAATGTCCTAAACTTTAGCTACCATATTAAACAATAAACTACTATACACTCCTAAAAAGAAAAAAGAAAAATCATAAATGTTATTATTAGTGCTCTGTATGGTTATTTAGTTTGTTTCACATTGAAAACAATATGATATAATTATATATACTGCATAGTATGTTGGATGGATGTGGTTTTGGAATATCTACATTTCCACCATAGTGTGCTATTCAGTGACTAGGATTAACAGGATAAATAAACAAAACCCTCATAAAGCAGGTACATGTAATTGTATGTATTATGCTATGGGTAAGACTGAAGCAGACAGAAATGGCTACCTTTTATCTGGTTAAAAAATTTAAGTAATCACAAACAATCAATGTAAGCACTAGATTCATATGTTCAGGTTCAGCCTAGTTTGTGGTTTGCAGCATTTATTTACTCACATTCAAAGCATTAAAGCTATAACCTTGCCTTTATTTAATTTTTTCTTTCTTTCTTTCTTTTTTTTGTTTTTTTTTACAGTTAGATATTTTAGAGGAAATGCCAGATGAACATGATGGCAGTGAGAGCTACGCATTGGCCAAAGCATACAGGAGCATCCAGTGCTGCAGAAATTGCTCAGTATAATTGCTCACAAGCCTTTTGACTTCCAGTGTAAAGAATGTGGCTTATTCTCGACAAAGGGGTTGTAATCAAAGACCGAACCTAGCTACCTGAAGTTATAAATTAAAGAGAGAGAGAGGAAAAACTTGTAATTATAATGAATATTAATATGCATCTCTCTATGCACAGTAGGGGTTATCTAGTATTTGGAATAGACTGATGAGCTGTAGCTGTTTTTCTTTTTGTTTGTTTTTTAAATTATATATAAGAAATCTGCCTGTAGGCAATATCCTAACAGCACTAACATGGGATTTTATCCTTCTCTAGTACTGCAATTTTTCTATCTTTCCATAAACAGTAACTGTTACTGTCCATTAAATGTAATACATGCAAACTTACTGTATGGTTTCCCTGATTTTTGCAGTTGTCAGCGGGCCTGTAGGCTGAGGTCTGTTTCTGAGCTTAATTACTGACGGGAAAGGGCTGAATATACCGAGAAGTCTCTTACCTGGTAGGCGTCTAGCTGTTCATCAGTAAATATCGTCTGCTTATTACCCATCTTAGTCGAGTGATTTTCCTATCGTACAGATGCATCACATTCGGAGTTGGAGGAGTCCTGGCTTTCCTAGGCATTTATGGCATGTACACGGTGTGGCCAGACGGAGAAAAGCGTGACCACGCATAGAATTGCAGACCTCCGGCTTACTTATGGATGTTTGTAATGCCAATAGCACTCTCCATAAATACTTGAGTGCAAGGTGATCCGCGATCCTTCCCTACTCGAGTGTAGAGGTTCATGAATAGCAGAATAGCCTGTAGGATTACTCACACTCACTCCCGTTTCAGCACCCACTGCTTTACACAGCTGCTCTCTTTGCCAAAGATCAGCGGAGAGAGGGACAGCGCACATCAACAAGAAGAGAAGTTACAATGAAACGACGCTAGACGGCGGTAGTGAGACGGGGTGGGGGTAAATAAACAAACAATGGATATTTACGCATTTCATCATAGAAAATGTAATCTGGGAGAGGGTAAAATATGGTATATTACACTACCATTCAAAGTTTGGACACACCTTATTCATTTTTTTTTTCTATTAATTTGAACAATGTACAATAATACCGAAGATACTGCAATTATAACAAAACAAATATGGAATTATATAGTCATCAAAAATCATGTTCGATAACAGAATATGTTTTATATTTTCGATTCTTCAAAGTAGCCACCTTTTGCTTTGCACACTTGATAATCTCTCAGCTTCATGAGGTAGTCACCTGGAATGGTTTTCCAAAAATCCCAAAGTTCCCAAAGGTGTTGAGTACTTACTGGCTGCTTTTTCTTCACTCTCATTTTCAACTCATTTCAAACCATATCATTTGGCTTTAGATCACTGATATATTTAAAGTTCTTTTTATTTTTTTCTGATTGACTATTCTTATTTTACTTAAATTAATGATGGACTGTCTTTTTTCTTTACTTAACATGTTTATTGCTATAATGTGAATTTGTAAAATAGTTGTAATAGCACTGATCGGGCTATTGACTCTGTACTTACCCTGCACAAGACAACTGATGGTCTAAAGCACATTAAGAGGGCAAAAAATTCAAACATGAACTCTTGACAAAGAATCCATGTGAACTGAAAACAATTCCAGGTGACTAACCTGTGAATCTGATGAGAGAATGTCATGAATTGGCAAACTGTCATCCAAACTAAAACTACTTTGGACAATCAAAAATATAAATAATATTTAGGGTTGTTTAACACTTTTTTGTATACTACATAATTCCATACATGTTCTTTCACATGTTGGATGTCTTCAGTATTCATGTACAATGGTAAAAATAATATAAAGAAACCAAAACCACTGAAAGGGAAGGTTTGCCATGATTTTGCAAAATATTACAAAAGAAAGAAAGAAAGAAAGAAAGAAAGAAAGAAAGAAAGAAAGAAAGAAAGAAAGAAAAAAAGAAGGAAAGAGTTAAACATTTAATTCTTGAACATGTTTAAAAATGAATGCCATATCAAATATGAATTCTGTTTGTTTTACAGCAATTATTTGGATGTCCACACGATTTTTGCACAATATACACATGATGATGCACTTCTTCCCCTTGTGTTTGTTTTTGTTTTGTATGTATTTGTCAAACTAATTAAAATGCTCCTTTAAAATAAAAACCTTTAACAACTATTTATGTAGCACTGCTCGTTTTTACAGTAAAGCTACTGTAAAATATATGTAATTATTAAATGATTACCAGACTGTGTTTTTTTTTATATATTAATATAAGTACAAATATTCATTAAGTTAATTCATTCGAAGGAAATTAAACCGAAAACTGTTCAAATGAAAAAAGATTGAAATATATCATGCATGAAGCCGTTCTAAAACCGGAGAATAACTCTGTTGTGTACTACATTATCACTCTGAATAGTGTGTACTGCTCTGTCCTGCAGTTCACTATGGCGGTGAAGGGGCTCTGATGTAGTAAGAGTTCTTTGCATCACCTTAGCAACGAAGCACGTGCGTGCACGTAAAACATGGCAGTGACTTCCGGGTAACGTAAAAAAACGAAAAAACAAAAAATAAAAGTATAATTGTGGTTCGTGCAAATGATCCAACCCACGAGCGCTCTGTTTAGTGTCAACAGATCAGGAGGTTTTTGATGGGAATTATCTTGTGAAATGAAATAACAGAAAACCTGAACCTGACGCGCAGCCGTGCAGCGAATCAGACCCAGGCATGGTGCAGCACAGCGTCAGTTCACCAGCAGAAAACCACATCAAATCCTCTCGTGTCTTTCTCCCCTAATGCCTACATAAATTAGGACGAATATGGAAGCAAAAAGAGACAAAGATCATGGTAAGTACATTACTAGCCCTTTAATTTGACTGATAAACGTGTAAAAGCTAGGGAGCTAGGCCATTATTTATAGCGCGTTAGCTTATTTCTGTGGTTTGGATGTAGCTGTTCATTCCCAGCAATAATAAATACACTTTAATACCTACACGGTTATTTTTCGAAATAAAATTATTAGCTCTAAACGAACCTTCATCTATTTTCACTCGAATCTTAATGCAGGTACATTTTCTACTTGTTTCTCACCTGGGTCAATTAACAGTTGTTTCACCATCATTCTTGTGCAAAGCCTAAGAAAACATCCATCCATCCATCCATCCATCCATCCAAAAACAGCTTCTTTCCATTAATGTATCGCAATATGAATAATTATTTCATTCATCCTCAGTAACAGCTTTAACCTTGTCAGGGTCATGATGGACCCAAAGTCCATCACAAAATATCCCTGGAAGAATACATCCTGGTTGGGATGCCAGTCCACACATATCAACACATACATACACACACACTAGTGCCAAAGAGTAGCCATCCAACTATCAGCATGTTTTTGGATAGTGGAAAAGCCCATACATCACAGACAGGACAGTGTAAAACTCAATCATTCAGTTTCTTCAGATTGCTCTGAATTACTCTTTTTTCTGACCTTGATTACTACAAATACCGAGCAAGTCATAAGCTTGCATTTCCACAAAACCTTTCTGTTAATCTTTCTTTGTTTTGCAGAAACCGAGTGTGCAAAAATCATTCCTGGACTCCTGAAGTCCCGAACTGGGGAATTTGATTTGGAGTCCATTTTATTTCTTAAACTACGGAGTCTAGGTAAGTTTCATGGTGGTGTTATTATAAATTTTAGGTAGTTTGTTGTCTCTGTATTAGACGGTTAATGTGGAGCTGCTTGTGTTGTAGGAATATATGATCTCGGATGCATTGGAGAATGTATAAACCTGGAAAGGCTAGACCTCTCTGGGAATAATATCACAAATCTAGCACCTCTTGCATCACTCCGACTTCTGCTTGTACTTAACCTGTCAGCTAACAGGATTTCCAACATTGGTAAGTAAATATAATGAGTAGTCTATGTAGTGTATTTTGTTACAACAATGATAATGATCAGTGAATATAGTATCTATTATCATGTTTTGTCATATTCGAGAACCCCTCTCTAGTTGTGAAAGTCTACAGAATCTAAATATGGCAGGCAATCTTATATCCAGGTACTTTGCTTTTTTAACCATTTTGGTTTATTACCCACAGTTGCCTTTCTTTATTTAGGAATTTATTCTTGTATTTTATAATATACAGCATTGATAGCCTCCATGCTTTGAAGACTTTACGGAAATTGGAGAGTATTAGGCTGAAGGACAACACCTACAATTACACTAATCCAGGTCAGCTTCTCAATCTACTCTTAATGTGCTTTGAACTTTAATCCGGAGTTGCTTTCTTTTGCCCACAATTTAACTTGATCCGCTCATTTTTAACAGTTTGCAAGAACCCGACATACAGAAACACGATCCTTGAAATCTTCCCAAGCATCAAGGTGTTTGATGGTGAGGAAGTTTTTGCATTAAGACCCCTAATATCTACAAATTGAATATAATTTTAGCAGCCAACCAAATAAGCATGCAAGTAATTGCTTTACACTGCTGTAGGGGAACGGGTGGTTGGACGTGGAAGTGATCTGTACCAACTATGCAAAGATATTGATGACACAATTAAAGGTACTTCTAAATGTCCAAATGACTTGTATTTACTTTTGTAACGAGTAATATTTATTATATTTGTTTTTTGATATTAGTTTTATACATTTTAACCATTCCAGTAGTTTCTATTTTGATAATGTATGGGCTATATATAATATAATATATATATATATATATATATATATATATATATATATATATATATATATATATATATATATATATATAATGTGTGCAATACATATTGTGCACAGTTTATGTGAAAAAGGGATAAGAAATCTTATTTATACCTACAAATTGAATTAGATGAAATACTACAATACCTGTACTTATCATAGTATTTGTGGTGTTTTATCAAGTTGCTTTGATGTCAATATTTTATCTTTTGTAGCAGGCATGTATAAAAATGGCCAGCTGCCAGAAGTGCCGGACTGTAAGCCATGGGTAGACGAGGGCTTTTGGGAGATAAAGAGATCAAATAATGCTATTGTAGAAGAAGCTTACAAACAATTTAATGGTAATACCATTTACTTTAATTTTTCATTTTTGATATTTCTGTCACTGCCATGTTTTAAGTTCGACAGATAATATGCTCTATTAAGGCCATACGCATATAAGGCCATGAGTTACTAATTACTCAAGGCTTAAGGATTGTAATGCTTAATTTTCTATCTCCTTGTTCTTAAACAGATGTTCTTCATGAATGCAGGCTGCTAAACAGAAGAGCCGCCCATGCAATCTCACAAACTGAGAGGACACTCGGCCTCAAAAACCCACCAAAGCAGTATTCCGTTTGAAATAAATGCAATTAAGCACTTTTTATTTTTGTTTTTGGTTGATAAAAAAAAAAATAATAATAATAATTTGTTGCTACACCACTATTTCTATTTGTTTTTTAATATCCACATGCTTGACACATCACCTGTGCCAGAACTCTTAAATATTCAGTGTTTTTAATTACTGTAACTCCAATGCTGACCTTACAGTTATAGACTTGAGACTCAAGATGTTCAAACCTTTTTTTCAAAATTATCACGTGTTTTGATGCAGTTACGCTTGTATTTATGGACCGTCCTTGTTTCCTTTAATTCACTCTTTATTGACTTTTTATTGTATATTCTGATTAGAATTAAACATTGCTTTTGTAATTTTTTCATCATTTTATATTTTGCATAAAATCTTCTGATTCAGAACTAAACCATGGTTTTTGATGCATTTAAATTGATAAAGCATCCTCTTACTAGAACAGTGTCCTGTTTTTAACATGTGTGCTATATTATACCAGGATAAAGTGGTTACTGAATAATAATGAATTGAATAAAGAATGGTTTATTGTTGTGTTATACATTTAAAGCAACCTTATTCCTGGTTATTGTCGCAAGATTTATGCCCCACTTTGAAATGTACTGTATGGTATATAAACAACCTTTTCCTAAAACAGAGCCAGTATTCTTGTATTTCATTTTAGCTCCATCAAAAAAAACAATACTTTAAAACTTGACTTGTATTGCAGACTGCTCAGATACACATTACTGTAAAATAATTAGTAACTTTAACTTTACCATTTAACTATATAAAGTCACTGAAGCAATCATTAGTGTTTGATGTGTAATCTGGACAGATTCATTCAGCCTTAAGCAATGCAGATGAGAGCAGACGCTAGTATATTGAAGTAAACTATTTTTTCCCATTTGATTGGATCACAATAGGATTAAGGGGAATATAAATGAGAGTTCAGCTGCTTTTCAACGCTTCACTCTGAAGTCATTTGCAGTTGTACATCGCCATTTTGTGGTCGTTTTGATGTTGCGTTTATTTAAAAGCCAGCTAATAGTCATACTTTATGCGTTTTTATCATAGGGGAAATTCAAAGTGGGACATATTTGAAATTTCTGAATGATCTTAGCGTTCCTGCCATCAATAAAATAAATACTTATATGTACTTACTTTAATTCTCAAAGTGTTGACTGCAAGTGAGAAAAGTTTGTATCATTTAAATATAAAGAAATATATCCTTTGTTCAAACTAAAATAAAAGCCATTTTATTGGTCATTCAAGACGTGTTTCCTTTGTTTTGGCTTTTAGGGTTTTTTTTCATAATAACATGGTTACAATATTTATTTGTAGCATACTTCATAACAGGAGTTTTACAGTCAATTTTTGCTGTATAAACTTTTTTCTGAAGAATATCAGTTTTAACATCAATCTCTTAAATGTTCTTTAATTCATAGTCTGTCTCGTTCAACTGCATCAAATATACACCATTTTATACCCATCAAAACATCAATGCACCATTTAAATATAGTTGTTTTTGTTGCATGCATCCATTTATGCATCTATAATTATAGAAATTTCCCCACTGTGGGACGAATAAAGGTTTATCTTATCTTAATGTCCCTTCACTTTTTCTCAGTTCACTTATCTGCAATTAAACTGATTATAAACATCTGTACATTGTGTAATCTAAATCTATTTTTCGTTTTTATCGCGCTACAAAAGTATATGCATGAAAAACAATGATTGATGACAACCTTTTGAAAAAAAAAAAAATTAACTTTGTCACACGCGTTTCATACGTTTTGTCTTTCACTTGTCAAGCCGGAAAATAAAGACTGCTCAGTGTAACTGTCCTAAATGACCTTCTGTCCCATCAAACCTGAATTCACTCTAATTCTATCAAGACGTTATTAACAATTTCACTATGGTAAATGTGAGATAATATACAGCACTACATAAACAGGACATAACCTGCCATCTGCATGTTCTATTGCACGTTGACATCCGATCCAGCAGGGGGTGCGAGTCCTGCAAGTCTGCTACTATTATTTCCGCACGTCTAGCCTTTTTGCCTAGTGGTTATCTGGTTGCCAGATTAATTTAAACCTTTGTTCCATTGCTGCATTTCTATATCTATAATATGTGAATTAATATGCACATCTTGAAGGAGCTACACTTTGACGCTCTTAAGTCAAAAATAAAATCTGATTTATTTGACAACTAACCAATGGTGATTCATGGCAAGTGAAAAAACAAAAAAATTAAAGGATATCCATGTGCAATCTTATTATCGCCTGCGTTGTTGAAAAGACTGAACTTAAACTTAAGTTTTAAATGCAATAATAATTAATATTGTACTTATCATTATTGCTATAATAATAATAATAATAATAATAATAATAATAATAATAATATTATTATTATTATTATTATTATTATTATTATTATTATATTGTACTTATACTTATTTGATGCGTGTAATTTGGTGCATTACTCTGCTAGTAGATGTGATAAGGATTCCGCAGGACATGGCAACCCGTAAATCTCACGTTCACCTACACAGAGGATGAAGCGCGCGCGCGCTCTGGTTTTCTGCGGTATATTCTCAGACGCCTGAAGCAGCTCCAGGAAGATGGCTGGGAACGTGTGGAGGTCAACGGTATGAATTATATTCTGTAGCTCCGAGGATGGTCAAATTATAGTTATAAAACCCATGTCTTATCAGTGTAGCTTTTGGTCTAATTGGAAATGTGGGTATAAATGTAATAAAGGGAAGAGTTTCTTGTCTCTGGGATGCCAGAACAGAGGCCCTGTGTGCCTGTGCCCTTCATTCCTCTGGTACTGATTAAAGGTGTGATAGACTCAGCTCAAATACTACATACTATACATGTCCTAAACATGAACTTCTGGTTAAGGTGAACATTATAATATCTATTTTCCATTCGTTTAGAAATGTTTTGTCTTCTCTTTTGTTCTTTAGCTGAAAGTTAGCTTTTTTCCCCCCTCTTGTCACATACCGACAGAATTAGCAAAGATGCTAACGCATGCAGGCTTGTGACGTTCTCCTTGTTTAGCTCCTATACATCATCAGATTACTATCTACCAAGCGTTCAGAGAAAATCCTGCTTGATTGCTGAAGTGTTGGAGGGATGCAGTGCGTGGATGAGAGGCAGAGTAAAGCTCAGAAAGTCAGAATTAGTTCGTTTCTTGTCTTTCTTGCTTGTCATAGTCAGGGGCAGCTTCATGTGATGAATGCTTGGAGACAGAAGCTGGGTTCTAGTGGTAACCCAATGAAAAATTATTTTTGGTATAGTGTCTGTAAAACATTCTGAAATCTGAATAATACACCACTCAGGGCCTTTTCCTTTCTTTCTGTTGATCCATATGTTTTTGCACAGATAAACAACTTTTAAGGACTTCCACAACTCTGGCAGACAAGTGAAAAAAATGAAACAAATAGTGATTAAAGTTGAATTAAAATGTACATTAGCCTTTAATCCAGTTTCTTCAAAAATGTTTTTTTTTTGTCAGAAAATTGCTTCACAGAAGTGCATGTGTACATCTTAACACCTGCATTCACTGGGTATTTTGTTCACACCTGCTCATTTGTTTATTCATTTAATAAGCAATTTGTTTGGGAGAAGAGCAGTGCAGGAAATCATGCAAATACTGGTCAAGAGAAACTGCTGATCGGGCATTTTCATACATAGATTTCACAAAATGATGCAAAAGAAAAAGTCCATCGGAGACAGGTCAGCAGATGGATGCTTTGATGGTTACTCAAATAATTATTCTTTATAACTGTGGTGAGCAAAAAGGCACCTCCATACAAATACAGTACAACAGTTGCATTTCTAACAGCCAAGAACAGGTAAATGAGGCTACACTGGATATAGGCTCACTGATTGATTATTTTTCTTTTCATTTTTCCTCAATCTTTAATTGTTCAGTTTCAGTGAGCCTGTGATTGAATAATTGCATGATTGAGTTGAGTGTATAGATGTTACTAATAAAGTGGTTGGTGAGCGTAAGCACAAATATTTTAAATATATTGTACACAGGTCCTGATTAATAATTGAAATGCGTTTATCAGCCAGAACTTCAAAACCACCTGGCCATTGTGTGTCATTCTTGTGTCATCAAAACAGCTGTCGCACATCAACAGATGGACCTTCCAAGAAAGTGCTGTGGTATCTGGCACATATTTTTGCAGCAGAATGTTTAAATTCTGTAAGTTTTTTAGATTGGGTCTTTATTGAACAAACATGTTTGTCAACCACATCTAACAGGTGCCCAATTGTATTGTGATCTGTAAAACTTGAAGGCAGTCAACTCTTGGTCATGTTCCTCAAACCATTCCTGAACAAGGGCTTTTAGATACCATTTTTTTCAGTGCAGCTTTAGAAAATATGTAGCCTGATGTCCTAATACTTATCTCATTTCCACAAGTGATTTCTGCTATTTTAAGCAATTTGTCACTGTAACACAATAATATACCTAGTACACAAAAAACATAAGTAACCAGCATTTATGTTTAATAGGAAATCTTAAGACATTGTAGTGAGAATATTTATTTCTTGCCTAGACACACTTCCTTTGTCCTGTCTAAACTCATACACTGTGCATTGCAAGACATGTCTGTGCCTTTCTTTAGTCATATTTCTATTACATCAGTATCATGAACTGCCACTCGTCATGTAAGTACTTGACTTGCCTTTGAAGATCTTGTCTTGAGTGATGCATTGAGTCTTTTTCCTGTGCCAATGTTCTTTTTCCTCAGGTGTCCCGTGTCCTGGGTGCACTGACACGCCAAACACAGCCCAGAACTGTAACCAGAGGGGTAAGTCAAAACAACAGTTTGGATTATTTATTGAATCTCAATATTCCTTAACAGCACTTCAGAGTTCGATTTTCTCAGATATTTTATTTCTGTGGTGAAAAACATTACTTGGAACAACCTGTGAACTGCAATAGTGTAGTCATGGAAACTGCCTGCCTTGTATCTTATGCAGCATTTGGGCATTCTTCACACAGGCTGCGGAAAATGCTGCATCATTTATAAGATTGACTATGGGAGCAGCTTTAGTAGGCTTAACAAGCTAGTGATGAGTTGTTTGATTTGAAAAGTGTCAACATTTATTATTTAGCCATAGCTTTTATAATCTCTGACCCATGCTATTCCAGCAAAAGTAGACCTGAAAATACTATCTGATTATACTTTTCTTTACATTGTGTCAATGTTATCCACATGAGCCAGCTGTGAATTCCCAAGCCTCAAATGTGGGACTGTGGTCTCTTAGTTAAAATAATTTAAAAAAAAATGGAGCTAGCAGCTGGTGGAGCGTACAGCTACCCTTACTGTTGCTTAGTGCAGAATTGAGGGTAAAAAGAAATGTTAATCTTACAGCCCCAATTGTTGATCTGTCTATGTTTCAAAGTATTAATAATAAAGGGTTTAAATATCAATTTATATATTGTATCAATATCTGTGTTCTGCTTTTTAGCCACACAGTCATCTATCTGCACATATGCTTTAGTTTTAGTCTCGGAATTCTGTTGTTTTTACATTATGCTTTGATTTGTAACGTTGGCAACTGACGATGGTGTTTATTTCTAGATGAAATGTGCAGGCAGTGACTGATTAGGGGTTTGATGTTTCTGTCACAGACTGTTAAGATTTAATATCTGGACTTTTATTAAAGCTTTAAGTCTTATTCTGTGATGCACAAATGATTGCAGTGCTTTCTTTATTGCAAGGTGGCATCCAACCTGTTTTTTTTTTTCCTCTTTGTACTTTTTGATTTCTAGATGCATACTGTAACATTAATTCCAGGAGATGGAATTGGTCCTGAGATCTCCACAGCTGTAGCAAAGATATTTGAAGCAGCTAAAGTAAGTGACAGATGTCTATGATTTTTCCTTTTTCTCCACCACTAACTTGCAGTTTGCCCATCATTGCATTTAACTGGAATTTTCTGTATTAAGCCAATGTTTAGTCTCTATCATATTACCAGTTCTTTCTTACAAATAATTTCAACTGTATATTCTCATTCCTGAATTGTGACATTCTTCGTATAAAGGGATGCAATTGTGTAAAGGAAATGCTCTTTTTAGCAAATGTTTTTTTTTTTAATCTGCAGGTTCCCATTCAATGGGAGGAGAGAAACGTGACTGCGATTCAAGGACCTGGAGGAAAATGGATGATCCCCCCTGAAGCCAAAGAGTCAATGGACAGAAGCAAAATTGGACTGAAAGGTACATCTATAAACCTTGTCTAAAACATCAAAATTTTTTATAATGCTCTGTGTTTTAATTAAATGTATTATGTTTAGGACCTCTAAAGACCCCTATTGCTGCTGGCCATCCATCCATGAACCTGCTGCTTAGAAAGACATTTGACCTGTATGCCAACGTGCGTCCCTGTGTATCCATTGAGGGCTTTAAGACTCCTTACACAGATGTTGACTTGGTTACCATCAGAGAAAACACTGAGGGAGAGTACAGTGGAATTGAGCATGTGGTATGTAATTGTGAAATTTCGATGCTTTTTAACCTCACTCTAATTTCTGAACTTTTTCTGGCATTTTTTAAAATTACTTTTATATCACTATAATTATTGTACTTCTATTTTAATCATATTATGACATTTTTTTCATCTATTTTTATTTTACATATGTTTTTCCCCGTCTCTGATATTTGCTTGCAATTTATGTTTATTTAATCTTTGTTTCTTTCTCTGTATGATCTTTCTCTGTATGCGTTTATTTTTTTAATTCAAAGCAAATATATCAGTGATACTATATAAAAATAATAAATATATATAATTAATAATATTGTCATTATTATTATAATTATTATTATCGTCATCATCATCATCATTGCTTTACATCAAGGAGTTTTGCTCCAGCTTTTAGTAGTTCATTAAATCCCCCCTTTCTGGACGCTACAAACAGTTTACACTTATTGAAACCCCTATCAGCTGCTTTGCTTTACACCTCTGCTGTCTGTCTAACTTTCTTTTCTACCCTGTGCAACTGTGCAATTTCTTTGAACATGCTCCACTTTTTTCCCACCCTCTAGGTGGGGTTAATACACTTGCATTACATTTACTTTGACTGTCCTGTCCACTCTATATCATTAGGGCATGACATAAAAGCTTCTTATCACCTTCTATTGCTCCCTAATGAAAGTGTGTGCATTCATGTTTGTAGAATATCACACAAACTCTCACAGTGGTTTTATTTGGGTCAAACAGCGATTCTAAGTCAGTCAAACCGGTCTCGTCTTTTTTCCAGTTCATGTCCCACTTTTGGAAATGAATCACTGTTCCTGAAATTTCTGGAAAAGTATGCCTGTGATCATTGTATCACGTCTAGTCATCTCAGCAGCTGTTGCATTTCTTTTTCTTTGTGGCAGATTGTAGATGGGGTTGTGCAGAGTATAAAGCTGATCACAGAAGATGCCAGTCGTCGCATTGCTGAGTATGCCTTCGAATATGCCAAGAATAACCAGAGAACCAGTGTAACAGCTGTTCACAAGGCCAACATCATGTGAGTTGTGTGTATGGATTTGTGGAAGTATGAATGTTAGAATTCTAATGGCATGTGATAAATATTTGCAAATCTTTATCATTTTAAGTTTCCTCATGTCTGTTCCACAGGCGCATGTCTGACGGCCTGTTTCTCAGAAAGTGCAGAGAGGTGGCTGAGAGCTACAAGGATGTCAAATTCACTGAAATGTACTTGGATACAGTGTGTTTAAATGTATGTAGTTATTTAACGGTGCCAAAGCAGTGCCAACATCTGTGGTTTAGGCAACATTTTTGATCTATTTATTTTTACTACAGCAGTGCAGCTTACCTATACTTAAAAGGGAAAAGAAAGGAGCATTTGATTCTCATAGATTTTCAGAGATTCTCAGAGATTTTTTATTAATATTTGATCTAATTTGACCCGTGTATGTGTCAACATCTGTGTTGTGAAGCTGTTGAAAAATATTGTGGGAACTTGAAGACTACACTAATATGTTTTCATTGGAAAATGCATATTTTTCTCTTCCTTTTAGCCTTCCATCCACACTGAGACAGCGTTGTCTGTCAATAAAAAGGCAGCTTTTTGAAAACGCTAATTTTGATTATTTCGCATCGTAGTGTGGACTTTCGGGGGGAAAAAATAAATTTTTAGTAATTGCTTTAACGTTTCCAAGAGCCAGGAAGTAAATAAACGGCATGTGAAAATGGCGCAGGTCAAAGCGTCTTACCATTTGCGTATGTGCAGTACAGGGACGTGAATTGTTTTCAGACATTTCAGTGTGGATGAACAATTTTTGGGAAACAATAAAGTGTGTCTATTGAAAACAAAAGTGTGGATGCTAAACGTTTTTGGATGAAAACGGCGTTTTCAAATTTATCCGAATTAGTGTTGACGTAGCTGAAGATACCTATGATGTAATCATTACCAGATTGCTACTAATTTTTCTTCTGCTTGAGGCTCAAAACTGCAGTCTGTTTCTCCCAATTTGTAATCATGTCAACAACAATGGTAGTCGTGAACTTGACCTCAATTTTAGTGTCACATCTTGTGGTTTTTATTTTATTTCCATTTTTTTTATAGATGGTGCAGGATCCCACTCAGTTTGATGTGCTTGTTATGCCCAATCTGTATGGTGATATTTTGAGGTGGGTTTATATATTATAATTGCCTTTGTGTAATCAAAATTGCTGTGAGCGAAAAACATTAAGGCATAAAAAATATTTGTCTTCTTAAATAACCATGTTTTTACTGGTCAGCAAAGTGTAATTCTTTATTTTAGTGATCTTTGTGCGGGATTAATTGGAGGTCTAGGAGTAACTCCTAGTGGCAACATTGGCGCTAATGGTGTCGCAATATTTGAATCGGTATGTGAGGGTTTTTGTTGCTTTAAATATTAATACATTAAGTCGTTGCTGAAGGACATATTTGTAGCTGTTCTTCTTGTCAAGTTTGTGAGTGAAAATATCACAAGTGACCTTGTCTTTCTCTCAAAGGTACATGGAACTGCACCTGATATTGCTGGGAAGGATCTTGCCAATCCTACTGCTCTGCTCCTGAGTGCTGTGATGATGTTGCGGCACATGGGACTGCATGGCCATGCCAAAAAAATTGAGACCGCTTGCTATGACACCATCCGAGAGAAGAAGGTATAGTATTTAATCTAAAAAATAGACAAGGGAGGTTTTTATAACATAGAATGGATATTCTTTTGTGATGGAAAAATAGCATTATTTTATACTAAAATTAATTGAAAAAAAACTTTCTCATATGTACTACCATCGATTTGTCTTTTTATTATTCTAGGTTTTGACCAAAGACCTTGGAGGAAATTCAAAGTGTTCAGAGTTCACAGCTGAGATTTGCAGACGAGTGCAGGACATGGACTGAGACATGGCACTTGATGTTACCGATTACCTGTGATCAGGTTTCTGCCCTTAAAAGGCAAAAAAAATAAAATTGCCTTCATAGACCTATCTGTATCTGCGCACAATTATACTATAAATATGTATGTATCTGTTGAGAAAAATAATTGAATGTTGATCTAACGTTTTTCTTTCCATCTTCAAAACATGAAAACAGTTTGTCAACTGTATACTGTCAACAATATAGAACTATATATGTCAACGGTATAAATGTGTTTTTCTCTGTCTGTATAACCTACAATGTCCTTTATTTATTGACTGAAGATGTTTTCTGATCCCTCACATTATAACATAACCACTTTGTCACTCATTTAATGGCAGTTGTAAACTTTCAGTTTAAGACAACAAATACATTAAAGTTGCTGATATTTTGAATATTTTTTGATGGGATTTATTTTCTTGACATATATACACAATGATTTCAGATGCAAGATTTCTATGCCAGAGAGAGTCACAGTCACAAAGTTCATTATGATTCACCAGGATTTAAACAGCTGTTCGTGGATGTCCAAATAAGCAATTATTTGTTGCCACTGATTATTCATATGTATCCAACTCAGTCAGTATTACACTGCACATTGTTTCTTGAACATCATTTATCAAAGAACAGCACAACTGTATTCTAATTAATTAGATCATTATTCTTACCTATAATTTAAGTTTATTTAACAAATAACTAATAATTTTTGGCTCAATAAGAACGAGGTATCACTAAGAGCAAGGCAGTTTAAAATGTTTCTAAATTATGGGTGTCAGACTCCAGTCACAGGCATGATGTAGATGTGTGCTGACTTTTCTTTTTCTAACAAATCCAGTTCCAAAAGGGCTTTCTAATTTTCTAATCAATGGTACTGACAACCCTTATCTATTATGGTTAGCTGGTTGGTTGTTTTTTCTATTCACTGTAGAAATGTTCTATTATACTGTGGTACATCTTCAGGATAAATGGTCGTCGCAGTTTCATTGTTGGACCTGAAAATGACAATTTATTAGTAGTATGCAGAATTAAACAGCCCAATTAAGCCCAGCTTAAAGGCAGTACTTACCTAGTTCTCCTCCAGAGACTGAGAAATCTTTCTCTACAATTGTCCATTTCTGAATACGCTGGGCATTAGAGTGGGCCTTCGTGTTGACCCGGTCAATGCCCTGCTGAATGACTTGGTTCACTTTTTGATCTTTTCCACCAATTATATCAGAAACCTTTGTTGCCTGGATGCCATGTTTTCTAAAGTATTCCACAGTGTCAGAGCTAAGGACATCAGTGGGCTCCATGGTTTCAAGATCGGTTACGCACTGGTTGAGAGGCAGATAATTGAAATCTTTGATTATTAGCTTCAGTTAGATGTTTGTTTTTGTTTCTTAAACAAGAAACATATGAGTACTGAATGACTGAAGTATCATTCCTCATTACCTTAAGTGTGAGGAGCACTGATAGAAACTTTCTCTTGTCCCCAATTAGCATGGCATTACTGATTATAGGCAGCTCCTTTTTCACAGCATCCTCTATAGGAACTGGAGGGACATTCTCTCCACCAGCAGTTATTATCAGCTCTGAACAGAAATGACTGCATCTTTATATTGTTCAACATGACAATTATAGACATAAACTATAAAATATGAATTAAATCATGACCTAATTACCCTTTATCCTTCCAGTGATGTAAAGGAAATCTTCATCTGTTTTGCCCAAGTCTCCAGAATGCAGCCAGCCATCCTCATCCAAGATTTCCTTGGTTTTATCCTCCATGTTAAGATACCCCATAAAGACATTCCGGCCCCATAAGCACACCTCTCCAACACCATAAGTATCAACGTTTACTAGTTTATATTTGCAGCCAGGCACCACCTTGCCACAACTAAAAGTTAAAAGTTAGTGTCAAGTCCTGTACTGTAAATTTCTCTTATATATATATATATATATATATATATATATATATATATATATATATATACTGAAAGGACACCATGTTTATCTAGTAAAACTCACCTTGACTGCTTGTAAACTTTTGGACCAGACATAAAATGAGGCCCACTGCTTTCACTCATGCCATAAGCCTCATATAACCTAATGTTGAGACCAAGGAAGAACTGGGTTGTGTCATTTCCAAGAGGAGCCGCACCAGAGAAGAATTTCTCACAGCAAGAGAAGCCCAGCTCTGTGCGAAGTTTTTCCAGGACCAGCACATCTGCTAGAGTGAAGAGAATTGATTTCTCATCCCTATTATAAAATTATATTTGCAGAAACAAAAATTGTTTAGTGTTTCAGCAGAATAACCAACTGGATGTGTAAAATCACACTAAGTTTGAGTAATAAAAAACCTTTGATTAGCCTCTAAACCAATAGCCATGGCCCAAGTCAGCAGTTTCTTTTTTATGTATGGAAAGTGTGAGAGTGCCTCTTTTATTTTCTCCAGTATTTTTTCCCAAACACGAGGGACACCCATATGGGATGAAGGGTTGGTCTCTTTCAAAGTCTGAATCAAGCTGCCCTAGAATAAAAATGCATCATACTTTACTCATTACCATATTGCAATATAAGAAAGAAAACGGTATATTTAGTAGTATATTGCATTATTAATGTATACAATATATTCTGTATTTGTGTACCTTCAAAGCATCAGGCTGTGCAAAGTACACTAACTCCCCCCACTGAATCCCTGTCCACAGGTCATAGATCTGTGCAGCAATATGGCTGAGGGGGAGGTAGCTCACTATAGACTCCTGTTTGATCTCAGCAGGCTGCATGTCTCCAGCCCTGCTCACGTGGTGAGACGTCCATGTAATCTAGCAAAGTTCACAATACAAAAGCTTGCTTCTATCTACAAGATTGCATATAAATAAGATTACATTACATGATTTATAACAGCATAAGTAGAAATATCAAGGGCAAACCTTATACCCTAAAACACATCCACAATAATATAGCAACTCTTTAAAATGAGCAAAAGACCAGAGCTTGTCCATTATGTGTGTTTGCACTGGGGAGGGTCTTCCAATAAGTGCAAAGTACAGGGCGGTATGCTGTATATGCAAATAGAATTATTTGCAGTGCAGTGTGGACTGCAAATAATCTAGCACAGAATATAAGCAATTTCCAAAAACCATACTACTAAAAAGGTTTTAAACTTGCACAAACCCATTTGTCATTTGACAAAATAAAATAAATAAATTCTTAAAAAAAAAAATTGGGAGAAAGCACAAGTGGTGGCTTAGTAGTTCATGTACACATACATTGTCGTGGCTGAGCATCACTCCTTTTGGCATGCCTGTGGTTCCTGATGTGTAGATGAGCACACAGCATTGATTGGCTTTCTGACTACTGATGATGTCATCAAGGGTTTTTTCTGGAATCTCTTGGCCCAGACTCATGAACTCCTCCCACTGGCCAAAAACATGCTCATAATTTCTAACAGGTATGATTGCCATATGCACTGTATATGTCAAAGGAATTATTCTTTAACTTACCGAATACAGATTGGGTAGTTTCTCCAGCAATGGTCCAGAATATTGCACAATGGCTTTTAAATGTGGCAGTTTATCTTTTATCTGTGAACAGATTTAGCTAATAACGTAAAAGTCCTATATAAGATTACATAAAATATAAAGGATAGTACAATCATATTACCTCCAAAATTTTATCAAGCTGTTTTTGATTTTCCACCACAATTATATTTGCTCTTGAGTCATTGGCCACATAATGACAGGCTTCTGGAGAATTTGTTGCATAGATCCCTGTCATTATACCCCTGATGGAATTACATAACATCAAAAAATAAATACATACATGGCTATAGAGTCAATTTCTCAGGTGTGTATGGGTCTCTTACCCGGCAAAGACAGCTCCTACTGCAGAAAAGAACCACTCTGCTGAATTGAATCCTAAAATGGCCACACAATGGAAACGTTCTAGTCCCAACTAAAAAATGCATAAAATTATCACCCGAGTGTATCAAAATTAAAATCTACTAAAACAGTCAGTGATTTCGATAATTTAGCAAATAATTAAAATTATTTAAAACCGTGTATAATTAAATCTTTATAATACACATCACCTTTAGAAAGCTCTTAGCAGCCATCCGACAGCACTGGTAATATTCAGAGAATGTAATCTTTTCCCATTTGGATTTTCTTTTAGTTGCCAGGGAAAACAAATTGCCATATTTCTGAACTGAGTTCATAAACATCTGATGCACTGTGATTGGCTTCTGTGGACAGAGGTCATCTATTCTCAGTTGCACTGATCCACTCGCCTCTGTGGTCCAAAGGCAGTGGGCTGGAGCCACAGTATCATCTGCTAAAAATTCTTCCACACAAATTTTGGATGCTATAATAGGGCACAGATTACTATTAGATGTGTTGTAAAATTTTGTTAATGAAAAAATAGTTTTTTCAATATACTGCCATGACACTGCTGTAAATTTATTATGCCAACTAGACAACAAATACAAACAGACAACAGTAAAAGCTGCGTAAATCAACCCATAATGGCTTCACCAACCCAAGGTGGCTTACTGGCTTGTGTCATTACCTGTAGTGTGTTCTTCTCCATTTTTTGTGAGATGTGTCCTAAGCTCCATAGGTGTTTGCTCGGAGCTGAAAAACAGACAGAACACTAACCTATGAGAGTAAATAGTGCGCTGGCACACTGGGGTATCACATTGCATGGAGTCAGCATTGTAAGCTCACACAATGTTAGGCTTATTTATTGAATGCCAAAGTCTCTGCGGGTTTGTTAGAATGCAGAGCACACATAACACACTTTATATTAAGTTATTTTTGGTATAAAGCAACTTTTCATATAAAGAAACAATAAGCTAATTAGAAGTTAACCTACTTCCAGAAAATGTTTGGCATTGTGCTTTTTTATATGGAGGACAGCTACCCTTTTTTTTTTTCAATTATTGATTTTCATTTTCACTCCTCATTTTGATTAAATGTGTTACACTTCCTACATTCTGGACCCTGACGACTGGCTTTCTTTACGAATTTATGCAGCTTGCTTTTTCTCAGATTATCCACAGCATATGTCACTGGATGACAGGGCCCCTACACAGCCTAATAAAGGTTCCTTCTATGCTTATCTTCCATTCTTGTCATGCCAGGGAGCTAATGAAGTGGACCAAAAGACACTGATGGTAGTCCTTGAATATTATTTTCCAATACATACTTTTGGTTCACAGTAATTCAGACATAAATTATTGAACATTTTCAAATTTTACAACCTCTTGAATTTTTAATTTTTAAGGATGGATGATAATTTGGATGACAAACATGATCATTGGTTAAAATGATTGGGACAGGAGCATCATAGGCACAATTTCTACACAAACATATCATAAGTGTAGCATATTTCAGCATAATGTCATTGTGTGTGAAAATTCCAGGAGATCAGCAGTAATAGAAATTGCAAACACTAGCCCATCTCACACCAACAATCATGCCATGGTCAAAATCACTGAGATCACATTTTTCTCCATTCTAATAGTTATTGTGAACATTACACAAAGCTGCTATCTGTAAATGTATGCATTGCACTGCTGTTACGCAATTGGCTATATAGGTAATTGCATAATTGTGAAGGTGTCCAGATGTTTACAATAAAATGTTCCATGAAGGTATGCAATTGTGGTCACATGGGGCATAGAAAATGCCACAGGACAAGTGTAATGTAGTTGGGATCCCTGTCACAAGATAACAACTTATATTTAGAATCACATTGCTATATTTCTAATATACTAAACTTTCTTTCGGCTTCTCACATTAGTGGTCGCCACAGCTGATCATCCGAATTCATGATCCGCATGTTCGATTCGGCACGTTTTTACGCTGGATGCTCTTCCTAACGCAACCCTCCCCATTTATCCGGGCTTGGGACCGGCACTAAGAGTGGCTGGGGTTGGTTCCCTGACCGGGGATCGAACCACTAGACCACCAGGGAACCCATATTTCTAATATACTGTCGGTGAGAATTATTTTTTTTTTAGCCAAATTAATTTTTTTCTGAAATTATCAAATTATATTTCTAATCATTTAATATTGCAATGATGTAATTGTAAATGTAATTGCTTTAATTACTTTAGTCATATTACAAAAAGTTTTACATATATAGTATCTTTGTGTGAAAATAATAAAAGTACATAAAATAATAATAACAGTACATACACATGCTTGCATTGTTCCTCCTTGAGTGTGTCTTCATTTTTGTTGCAGAATAGCTGCTGAGATATTTCACTGTTAATCATACTTACTGCTGAGCTGGTATGTGCTCTGTGCGCTGTTGTCCTGTTAATGGCATAATGAGAAAACGGTGACCCTCCTCCTCTCCTACTCAACCCCCCCTTCGTGAGAGAGTGTCAGTGGCACCAGTGAACAAAGTCACAATTCTACAGTTTTTATAGGAAAAAATGCTGACTCATGTAGCCCAGGAGTTTTTCAGCAGTTACCAATATATCATTATTATATTCTAAGAAAACTGATTTTTGCTTTCTGCAGGTTGTTTACAAAAAAAAAATCCAAAACAATCCAAAACAAAAAAAGGGACAATTTTTACAGTTTGATCTGTAGATTTTATTAGATTCAGTATCTCACAGAAGTGAGTACACCCCTCACATTTTAGCAACCTTTTTAGAATATCTCTTAAGGGACAATATTATAGAAATGAAACTTATATATTTTATATATTTTGTATATATTTTAAAGTAGTCAATGTGCAGCTTGTATAGCAGGGTCGGTTTACTGTTTGCTGAAAAGAACTCAATAAACAGCCATTATTGTCAAAATAGCTTGCAACAATTTAAGTACAACCTCAGTGAACATGTCAAATCTGTGTCCAAAGTGTCAATATTTTGTGTGAGCACCATTGTTATCTAGCACTGCTTTAATCCTCCTGGGCACTGAATTTACCAGAGCTGCACAGGTTTTGTTGGGATCCTCTTTCACTTATCCACAATGACATCACAGAGCTGTTGGATATTAAGACACATGGCGCTTCACCATCTTCCACTTGAGAATGCCCCACAGGTGCTCAATAGTGTTAAGGTCTGGAAACTTACTTGGCCACTCGATCATCTTTACCTTTATCAAGACAGTTGTCATCTTGGCGGTGTGTTTGAAGTCGTTCTCATGTTGGACAACTGTCATTTGGTCCAGTTTCTACAGAGAGGGCATTGTGTTCTGCTTTAGAATGTCACAGTACATGTTGGAATCTCTGCTCCCCAGTACCAGCAGCACTCGTGCAGCTCCAGGCAAGGATGCTACCACCATCATGCTTGACTGTAGGCAGAACACAATTTTCTTGGTACTCATCACCAGCACGTCACCACACATGCTAGACACCATCTGAGCCGAACAAGTTTATCTTAGTCTCATCAGACCACAGGACATTGTTCCAGTAATTCATGCTCTTTGAAAGGTTGTCTACAGCAAACTGTTTGCAGGCATTCTTGTGAGCCAGCTTCAGAAGAGGCTTCCTTCTGGGATTATGGCCATGCAAACCTTCAGTGTGTGGCATATGGTCTGAGCACTGGCAAGTGGACCTTCCGCTTCTGCAACCTCTAAAGCAATGCTGGAACCTGACGCACACTTCGGCTGTACTCACTTTTGTTGCCAGCTCTTTTGACAATAATGTAGGTTGAGTTATTTTCAGAGGACAGTAAATCTGTACTGACTACTCTAAAAATACATCCAAGTTTAATTTCTATAGCATTGTTACTTGAGAAGAGATACTAAAATGGTTGCTGAAATGTGAGTGGTGTGCTTACTTTTGTACGAGACTGTATAAGAAATGTAAAAAAATGTTAAATTCTAAAACAAAGACCTGAAAATTGCTTTTTAATTGCCACTATATTCATTTATTTTCATGTTTATATTTTCTTTATATATTCCTGTATTTATTGTTAATATTTATGTTTAAAGATATTTACCCATGCTGTTTGTTTTATTACTTTGTTTTATAAATCACAATGCAAAAAACCCAATTGGAAACAATTGTAGGTGTAGATTGGTTCCTAGTAGTTTAGTATTCCCCACTAGGTGTGAATTAGTATGAAAAGTGTATGCATTATGCCAAGAAATAGACTGATATCCCATCCATTGTGTATTCCTCACACCCAGTATTTCCAGGATGGACTCCTTCCTATTTGTTGCCATGAACAATCTGTCACATGCCATACATCAGTAGATAGGAACATGTATTGATGTTAATTCTGTGGTGGAATATTTTTAGTACATCAGCGATACTGCACATTATAACTCTCGCCTTAGTATGTATGATTTATTCACCACAGAACTGCTTAGATATATTTTTTATGACTGACTGTAACTGTTAAAATTACTAGTTTCATATACGTGCAATTAACGCAACACGCATTTCTGTTTGACCATTTTATGAAATGTAAAAATAAATAACTACAAGAGGCGAAATTAAAACCTTCAACACATGTATTCACGACGTCCTTTCTTTACTCAGATATACAAATAAATAAACAAAGCAAAAAATAATTTTTAATCACTAAACATTTGTTTTACTGATGCACCAAATCTCAAATCAAGCACCAAAAACCACCCTGAACCTTCTTCGCCTTGTTCTTCCGATTGATTGGTGGTTCGCAGTCTTAAGTAAAGCATTACCGCCACCTACTGTGGAAATGTTTCATAGGCATATATCCCACTTCCCAGACCAAAAAAAAAAAACCACAAGGGTGCACACCTGTTCTTCTTCTTTCGGCTTCACCCATTGGTGGTCGCCACAGCGGATCATCCGTCTCTATACCCCGCTGTCCTCCACATCTGCCTCTTTCACCCCGACTACCTGCATGTCTTCCCTCACCACATTCATGAACCTCCTCCTTGGCCTTCCTCTTTTTCTCTCCCTCCTCAGCATTCTCCTACCGATATACCCCATGTCCCTCCTCTGCACATGTCCAAACCATCTTAATATCACCTCCCTCACATTGTCTCCAAAACTGTCCCTCTAATAAACTCATTGCTAATCCTGTCCATCCTCGTCACTCTTAACAAAAAACATAACATCTTCAGCTCTGCTACCTCCAGCTCCAACTCCTGTCTTTTACTCAATGCCAGTCTCTAAACCATACAACATCGCAGGTGTCAACACAGTCCTACAAACTTTCCCTTTCACTCTTGCAGATACCCTTCTATCACAAATCACTCCTGTGACTCTTCTCCACCCACTCCACCCTGCCTGCACATTTTCTTCACTTCTCTAACACACTCTTCATTACTTTGCACTGTTGACCCCAGGTACCTAAACTCCTCCACCTTCTCCAACTCTTCTCCCTGCAACCGCACCCCTACACTGCCCTCCCTCTTATTCACACACATAAACTCTGTCTTACTCCTGCTGACTTTCATTCCCCTTCTCTCCAGCGTGTACCTCCACCTCTCCAGGCTCTTCTCAACCTGCTCCCTACTCTCACCACAAATCACAATATCATCCGCAAACATCATGGTCCAGGAAGACTCCTGTCTGACCTCATCCGTCAACCTGTCCATCACCACTGCAAACAGGAAAGGGTTTTGTGCCAATGCTTGATGCAGTTCAACCTTCACCTTGAACCAGTCTGTCGTTCCTACTGCACACTTCACTGCTGTCACACTGTCTTGTCACACTGTCCACTGACCATCTCCACACCATGCAACCTTCTCTCTCTCATTTTCCTTGTTCATCAGCTGCTCAAAATACTCTCCATCTTCTCAACACACTCTCCTCACTAGTCAACACATTTCCATCTCCATCCTTTATTGCTATAACTTGCACATCCTTTCCAGCTCGGTCCCTCTGCCTGGTCAATCGCTACAAATCCTTTTATCCTTCCTTAGTGTCCAACCATTTATACAGCTCTTCATATGCCTTTACCTTGGCCTTCGCCACATACCTCTTTACCTGCTGCCGCATCTCTTTCTACTCCTGCCTACTTTTCATCACTCTGTAGATCCCAATTCTGTTTTGCCAACCTCTTTCTCCTTACGCTTTCCTGCACTTCCTTATTCCACCACATCTCTTTGTCTTCCTTTCTCTTTCCAGAAGTCACACCAAGTACCTTTCTAGCTGTCTCCCTTATCACTTTTGCAGTAGTTGCCCAATCATCCAGCACCTCTTCACCACCACCGAGCCCCTGTCTGACCTCTTCCCTGAATCTCACACTATAGTCTTCCTCCTTCAGTTTCCACATCTTATTCTTCTTTCAGTCCTCACACTCCTTCTTCTTCACCTCCAAAACCGTCCTACAGACCACCATCCGATGCTGTCTAGCTACACTGTCCCCTGCCAACACCTTACAGTCCCCAATCTTTTTCAGGTTGCATCTCCTACATAGGACGTGTGCACCTTCCTCCACCCTTATACATCACCCTATGCTCCTCCTTCTTCTTAAAATACGTATTCACCACTGCCATTTCCATGCTTTTAGCAAAATTTACCACCATCTGCCCTTCCACATTCCTCTTCTTAAGACCATACCTACCCATCACCTCTGTTTCCTTCACCTACATGCCCATTAAAGTCTGCCCCAATCACCAATCTTTCATTCCTAGGCACACCATCTACCACTTCATCTAATTCACTCCAGAATTTTTCCTTCTCCTTCATCTCACAGCCGACTTGTGGAGCATATGCACTGATGACATTTATCATCACCCCTTCAACTTCCAGATTCACGTTCATTACTCTATCAGAAATTCTCTTCACCTCCACTACACTCTTTCTGTACCCTTCCTTCAGAATCACCCCTACACTATTTCTCTTTCCACCCACAGCATGATAGAACAATGTTCCTGGCCTTACTCCCTTTCCACTTGTTCTCCTGATCACACAACATATCTACCTTTCTCCTCTCCATCATATCAGCTACCTCTCTCCCTTTACCCGTCATAGTACCCACATTTAAAGTACCAACCCAAACCTCCACTCTCCTACACTTCTCATTTTCCTGCTTTTTCTGTAGACATCTTCCTCCTCTCCTTCTCCTCCTTCGGCCAACAGTAGCCCAATTTCCACCAGTACCCCGTTGGCTAACAATATCTGTGGCGGTCGTTGGTAACCCGGGCCTCGACCGATCCGGTATGAAAAACATAGCAAAAATTGCATTTGGTGTCCTGATGATTTACGTAATTTAAAACGCCATAAATACGTTAACACATTTACAAGAATATTTTGTCTTTATGCTTTATGTTGAGTATTGTTTTACTAATAATAAACATAAATTTGCATAAGGCATTTATATTTAAGGAACATTTAGAACAGATAAAAATGTGCGATTAAGTTGCGATTAATCGTGAGTTAACTTGGGGCAATCGTGCGATTAATTGCGATTAAATATTTTAATTCATTGACAGCCCTAGTATATAGACATATTTACTTTTGTGGATCATAGGTGAAACAAGTTAGTTCCTTCTATCATCAATCTCTCTTTTTTCCCTTGTGATGTTAATGAGAAACCAGAAATCTGTCCTGAAGACTCTCACATGGCCTGGTCTCATTTTAAAACGCTTTATCATATCAGCAACTACAAGCTTTCATTTGTTAAATATGTCTTTATTTGTTTATTATTAGATTTATGATAAAATACAAAACAAGTAAAGAACAAGAGCATTAGGCTCAACCTGAGATTTACCATGCAGCCACAACTTTCGAGATCAGCTGTTATAGTAAATTAATTAACAGCTGACTAAAACAATAATCAAGAATTGATTTAAACATGGTCAGTAATCAGAATTAAAACAGAATATTAGAAAGTTGAAGGTGGCCATAGATATACTGGTCATGTTTTGTACAGTATCTTCACGTCTGGACAAAAATGGGCCAAAAATTAGCATATATAGATATAGAGCTTTTTAATATGAAGGTTCTTAACAATAAATCAGTAGTCAGAAAATAAAACAGTACACTCTGGTGGGCTGTGCCACCATGTGCCACCATCTGTCGAAATGTTCCAGAAATATCTTATGGGATGGTTTTTGTTTGGTGTATCCTATCAACAGCTCATAACAAGCTCATAAGTGAAACCCGGATTAATGAAGGAATGAGAAATCTACAGAAGTGGTCCCCAACCCCGGGGCACTGGTCCGTGGGTCAATTGGTACCGGGCCGCACAGAAAGAACACATAACTTACATTCTTTCCGTTTTATTTATTATGTAATTCTGAACGATGTTTTATTTTGGAAAATTACACATCTCTCCGCCACATCTGTCTATGATTCACTCTTGATGCATGTCATGATGCCTCGGTCACATGTCTTACCTCCATCCGCTACCTTCTTAAAGGGGCTCCGGCCGCTAACACATAATATATTACCGCTAAAGTGAAACCCCCAAGCTAGCACAATGAACAAACAACAACACAGTGGATTCACGTTTATTACTATATTTATAAAATACCAGTTTTTATTTATATGTCTGTATTTATTCGCCACACTTTAAAGGCCGGTCCGTGAAAATATTGCCCGACATTAATCCGGTCCGTGGAGCAAAAAAAGGTTGGGGACCACTGCTATTCAGTATTTATCTCATTCTTGGGATCACTTGCTTATTTCCTGACCCATGATATGTTGTTCAAAATCATTAAAAGCTTAATATTTTACTTGGTCAATTTACATTTAACAATTAACATTATTTTGCAAAATGCTTGCCATCTCTCTCTCTCTCTCTCTCTCTCTCTCTCTCTTTCTCTCTAACGGCAGCTCGAGCTTTCTGGACTGAGAGGCGGTGCTGTAGAAATTTCTTGTGTATTTTTTTTCCAAGTTCCAGAAAGTTCTAGAGCGTCTCGCGTGTGTATATAAAGCGCAGCGGCCATCTTCAGTCAGTCATTCAAATTCACACCAACCGGCAAAGCACTAGAAACACCCGGAGCAAGGCGATTTCTTAGGAAAAACCTATAATGTAAGTAGTTTGTCGGTTTGTTCTTATAATATCCTGACAATAGTATACAGGAGGACGTTAATACCTTTTGACCAGCGTTATCACTCGCAAAAGGAAGACCGGTCCACTTAACTTAACTCTAAACCAGTGATCAGGTATTGCCTGTTCAGGGTTGTATAGATGCTAATCAGAATAGTACCATGCATTTAGGTCGAACCCCGATATTTTCCAGGTGCTTTAGCTAGTGTCCACAGCCGTATAATTTCTGCTTCTGTTCCGCAGCTTTGCCAAAAATGGTGCGAGAGACCGGCTACTACGACATTCTCGGAGTAAATCCGAAAGCCTCTGCGGATGAAATCAAGAAAGCATATCGAAAACTGGCACTAAAATACCACCCGGACAAAAATCCAAATGAGGGAGAAAAAGTAAGTTGCTGTGTCGTATGTCTTGTGTCTATTTTCATCCGCATGTGGCACTCTGAGGCAGCTGACAGCGACAGAAGCGTGTGGAAGTTTCTGGAATTGCCCCGAGCGCTAAGCTAAATTAACATAGAGCTGCAGGAGATACAATACAATGTAATGCAACACTGGTCCTACTTATAAATGTATTCATGTAGGTTTTATTTAAGTCTTTGTTCAATCTACGTGTTTTAAATGTTGACTTTACTGGCTTGATTCAATTCTAATAGTCTGACCGTCTGATGGCTCAAGCCAAACTGGTAGACCACATTTTTTCCCCCCCTACCAGCTCTTACCTGCTTAGTTTTTTGATACCTGTTTAGTCTAAATTAAACAGTTAATTTTAAGGACCCTGGTCTATAATTTGCTAAGTGCCAAATCTGTACGGATTTTTTTCCCTTACAGTTTAAACTAATTTCTCAAGCCTATGAAGTCCTGTCAGATCCTAAAAAGCGAGATTTGTATGACCAAGGAGGTGAACAGGCTATCAAAGAAGGTGGCATGGGTGGAGGAGAGTTCTCCTCCCCTATGGATATCTTTAACATGTTCTTTGGTGGTGGAGGAAGGACACAGAGAGAAAGGAGAGGTAGGTTATTCTTCCAATGCTTCATGCTTAAAGCTTAATACTCTCCATCGCCACACTCTTTTCTGCACATTTTTTTTCTTTTCGCACTATGACCCTTTACTCTCTGGACTGTCACTTTAACTCAGGACTTGCACAGTGCACTTTATACCACACCATACCGCACACAGTCACTTTAAGGACAATCACATCATCCAACTAAAATTTTGACCGTTTACGGTCATAAGCATACCTCGTATATACACTTTTTCCCCCATATATATATATATATATATATATATATATATATATATATATATATATATATATATATATATATATATATATATATATATATATATATATATACACACACACACACACACACACACACACACACACACACACACACATATATATATATATATATATATATATATATATATATATATATATATATATATATATATATATATATATATATATATATATATAGTTTATACTTTATTTATTTGCCTTCTTTTTCTTGCTTTATTTTTCTCCCCATCCTATTCCCTCATACCAGACCATCGTAAAAAGCATTTCACTGCATGTCGTACCCTGTATGTATGTGACTGACAAAATTTGATTTGAAGTCAAAAGATTTTGTCCAAGTGTGAAAGAATAAAAGCACAGTAATATCTGAATATACAGTGGTCCCCTGGAACCCGTGAATTATAGGGGGTTGAATGTATTATAAAATGTATGGTAATTCATTCTTTTATTACCACAATCACCCAAAATTGCAGGTCCCTATGTAGTCATTAATCAGCATAATGCAATTTTTTTGCAAAAAACCCCCCCACAAAAAAAACCTATTTAAATTGTGTTCTAAATCAACATTTTTATTCTTATAGGGAAAAATGTGGTCCATCAACTTGGCGTCACACTTGAAGAAATGTATTGTGGTTCCACAAGGAAATTAGGTCTTCAGAAGAATGTGATCTGTGAGAAATGTGATGGTAAGTACTGACAAACTGCATTAAAGAGGTTGGCTTTAAGCTCAAAAAGATTTTTTTTTCCTTCAGCAAGTGTTCTGAGCAACAACAGCCAAATGAGGTAACTACATCAAAAACTAACACACTAAGTAATAATAAAAAAAACCCTATATTCCACATTTTGTATAGTAGTATTGTTTCTGGTAGTAAACTATTTTTGAAGTGGTATTTAGTGCTGTAATATGTGCTTTTGTGCAAATATGCTACTAAATTTATGACTCTGTTCACCAGGTTATGGAGGAAAGAAAGGAACTCTTGAGAAATGCTCAAATTGCAAAGGCAGAGGAGTACAAATCCAGGTACAACAGATTGGACCAGGAATGATTCAGCAGATTCAGAGCATGTGTTCAGAATGCCAGGGACAAGGTGAGCGGTTCAGTGCCAAGGATCGATGCAAAAACTGCAATGGGCACAAAGTGGAGCGCAAAAAGAAGATTCTTGAGGTCCACATTGACAAAGGTACATGTGCCAATGATTAATAATAGACTGATTAGTTTATAGATATTGGCTGCATATTATTACCCATGTTTTCATTAGCTATGTCTAGACTTTAAAAGTATTTTCTTTTTTTTCTTTTAAAGGTATGAAAGATGGCCAAAAGATCACATTCCATGGAGAAGGTGATCAGGAACCAGGCTTGGAGCCTGGTGATGTAATCATTGTCCTGGACCAAAAGGACCATCCTGTATATCAAAGGCAAGAAGATAACCTAATTATGAAGATGCAGATAAAACTGGTTGAGGCTCTCTGTGGGTTCAAGAAGACAATACAAACACTAGATAACAGAGTGCTCATAATCAGCTCACCTCCAGGTACATACTGCTTTGGTTTCAAGGCCAAATCCAATAACATACAGTTGGTAGTAAAAGAAAAACCAAACATGATTGCTATTTTCTTTTTAGGTCAAGTAATAAAACACAATGACTTAAAGTGTATTCCGAATGAGGGCATGCCTGTGTACAGGGATCCATATGAGAAAGGACTGCTCATCATTCAGTTTGAGGTGAGTTTGTGACAGACCCCTGGAAGAAAACTTGATTACATAATAACGGTATCATTTTGCTTTTCGACTGGGAATGTTTAAATTTTTTCGTTATGCATTCTCCAGGTTGAGTTCCCAGAGAAACACTGGCTTCCAGAGAATATGTTTTCCAAGCTAGAGACCCTGCTGCCCAGGCGGGATGAAGTCATGCTGACTGATGATATGGAAGAGGTAGACCTTTGTGAGGTGGACCATGAATCCCAGAGGAGAAAATACAGTAGAGAAGCATATGAAGAAGATGATGGTCCCAGAAGCCATGGAGTACAGTGTCAAACTCAGTGAAACTTTTATTCATGAAATCCATTAAAACACTTCCTTTTTCTGTGTACATTTGATACCTGATTTGAAAACTCTGGGTCTCAAAGTGCTTTAGCAACCTAGAACTTTCCTTGATGCTGAAATCTGTTAAACATTGAAGTGGAAAGGACAGGTACTGTCTAATAGCACCTCAGTAGATCAGTATGTATTTACACAATCCAACATGGTGGAAAATTACTGTATAATCTGTATGTTGCTTTAAGTTTTTTTAATTTTATTATAGTACATTTATGCTTATCTTTTGAATGTATGTTTGGGTGTTTGCATTCTGTACACTTTATGGGTCTCTTATTTGTAACTGTAATTTGCTTGTTTCTCCCACATGAAAAAGCTCAAGCTACCGAAGAAGGGTATCTGTATGCTTTCTATGAAGGTAACACCCCTTACAATACCTGTGTATCAAAGGAAAGAATTTTCCTCAAATAAAACAATTTTCTGATTCTTTTTTTTTTTTCCTGTTAATTTCTGGTCCTCTTTTAAAGGATCAAAATGCCAATATTTTGTAAGCATAACTTACCAAACTGACCAAAATGCTTGTTACTAAAGCACATCAAAAAACTCAGAACTAGCTTTACCTTACAAATTGTTGAAAATGGAAACGCTTTGAACTTGTAATAAGCGCATCACATCTGTATTGTTCACAAGAACCACTTTTTATATATATATATATATATATATATATATATATATATATATATATATATATATATATATATATATATTTTTACAAAGTCAGCTGCAGCAAGCGATCAAAACTCAGAGGTCACCAATTAAAGTGGTCAAAAAGTATGACAATATGAAATTAATGCCTGTATAATAAAAAAGAAAACAAATCTTAAAGATGCTCTGCTCAGACTTTATTCAGAAAAGTGATACAGTAGAAATAATCTTCCACATAATAATCACTGTAGTGGTATTTCACTCATTGCAATCAATGAAAGATAAGGAAACGAACAATTTCTTTTTATTCAAAAGACCCAATTTGATTATTTTCGTTAGTGTTTTCTTCGGAAAGAACAACCTGTTGAAATACAAAAAAGATGATTAATTAGGTTTGTGCCGAACGACTACAGCACAATTAAGAGGTTTTGGTATCATGCTTATAATATGCATACATGTAAATAGTCTAGAAATGCTTCACTCACCTTCAGTTAGTCTGGCCTTTCCTCCTGTAGGCTGGCAGAGCACTGTGGAACACCCAACACACAACACCACGCTCTGAGCATGGCTAAACACCGTTGTGATTTTATAACAACCTGCAGACAGATGGATAATGTAGAAATACTTAACATTCTCCTCCCAAGACACCAAAAACATTTATCAGATCAGTTCAAGATTATAAACTTGGCCTTGACTTGATTAAATATGACCGAAGGCTTTGAAATTTGTTAAGCAGCTTAGTTTTGTATTGTTACAGCCCAGTGTACATCTACTCATCCACAGATGTTTTGACACCACCAAATCAAATCCTTTGTACAGCAGGCTTGTTTGATGAATTAACACATATGACCAATAGGGGTGTAGTATACCTGGGCATTTCACATCCATGAAGTAGGAGTTTGGACTCTGCACAAGTCTCTTCTTTTTATGTTGCCTCCTCTCGATGTCGAGACTCGGGTTTAGTAAGTCTTTAGCCAGCTGTTTTACACGCAAACCAAAAATAGTGATCAATAATAGGCTCTTATTCACAATGATCAGAATAATCAATATTGAACAGCACTTTAAATTATGTTGGAAAAAATTGTTAACGTCATAGGACAGGTGTTATACTTTATACACCTGCTGATTACGTCACATCCGAAAACATTTTCTGCATTGAAAGAGTAAAAAAATGAAAGTATAATCAAAACAAAATGGTAGGAATGTCCACAATTTAATTATTTTTATTGCATATTTATATCATATACACAATTTTACATTTTGCACTGAAGTACTAATAAACAAAATGGTTGTGGAGGTTTATATATTTTATATATATATATATATATATATATATATATATATATATATATATATAAAACCAGAAACATTGATTAAAGAAAAATAAAGTTTGTAAATATTCTACATGTTGCCCAGATAATCACAATTAAAAGGCGAACAAGCACATAACAGCTGCTTGGTACTGGTACATGGGTAAAAGAGAAAGACCAGGCCCTCAGAGCTCCACTTAAAGACGCCATGTGAACCTACAGCAAAAGTTTCACAAACCCATTTCATAACACAGTCTATATTGTAATAGAGTAAAATACAGCAGGGTTAGGATGGTGCCGCTGTCACTTTCATATGTTTACGTGTAACGAAAAAAAATGCGTACTTACAGGCATGTTGACTAGCAAGCGTTTTCTCCCCGATGTGCGCAGCTCGGTGTCTGATTTCCAAAGTAGAGCAACTCTGGGTTGCCACCCACTTTATATAAATCCCCGCAACTCAGTCTTTCTATTGTATTGAATGTGTAGACATGCCCAGGCATGCCGGTGATGATAAACCACATGTACGTTAAAAAAATTGCCAGACCATCTGAAATGTCATGTTACCTCATCGGTTTATTTCTCAGATTATGCATGATAAGTATTGAATACAATATGACGGGATGGTCTGTGACAGTGAAAAAATTCCACAGTGGGAATAATCCAGTCCTGAATACTCTTACATTATGGAGCACTTTTAACCCTGACACTGTAGACTCCTTTCTATGAAAGTTTAATAAACATATCAACATATATTATATTTTGTGATAAATCAATATTATTTCGATCTGTTTATTATTAACCTTAGATTATTTAAATTACACATCCATTGTTCAGGTACTTGCATGATGGATGATGAATGATAACATACTAAAGCAAGCATATTCATCTACAACTGTGATTTTCTGTATATTACAGATGGTACCACTGACAGAGTTACTGTTACAGAAAATTAAGCATAAACATCTGGCTAATCAAAACTGAAACTTTAGCAACAACGTTGTATAATATATTTAAGATAAGAAAGATGTAATAAATGAGTAAAATGTATTAATGTCACCTAAAAACCTGATATTCCATAATATGCAGTCTACATTTAGGTCTAACCATAATTTTAACATTAATAACAGTATAAAAATAACATTCAATTTATTTTAAAGGAAAGATAATCATTTCCATAACCACAACCATTTGTTTCAACCATGTTTCACAAATCTAATCCCTGTTTCCTGCCCTGTGTAGGGACTGCATCCTTATACTATTGAAGACATAGGCTTTTCTAATACATGTGTCTTTTCTAACATATTTTCTATCAGCTAATAATACTTTTCTCAGTTGCTTTGTGGCGTTTCTCGGATCAGAAATGAAATTCTCAAAACTACTTGTTCAACCTCCACATCATTTAGACAATTGTGCTCATCATAAGAACAGTTCTTGTTGCTTTAATCAAATTGCGAATGGATCGGTGTATTCATTTGATTGATTGTGTACTTTTCCATGCTGTTTCCTACATTATCAGTTGGTTATGTCATGTTGATCAATATATATTATACTGGTTTCACCTGAATAGTCTTAACCCCCAAAACATGTTGGCATCAGCTCATTGCATAAGTCATTGACTGCAAAATGGTTAAACCAGTTGTCATCATCTGTCATCTAAAATTTCTATTAAACTTTTTTTTGATAAATGTGACTTGAATTGATGAACTGTGCAAATTAATTTAGAATTTTACTAATGACGGCGAGTGAACGGCATCATGGTTCTCCAAAATAGGTCAAAGGTGAATCTCGTGAACCTTCATTTGGCAACAGAGCAAAACACAGAATTACACATTCTGAAAATGGATAAACAACCAAGAAATGATTGGACACTCTTACAGTACAATAAAAGTGTGAATCCTGTCCGGTCTCTTGCAATCAATATAAATCAAATATGCAATCAAAAAAATAAATGTGTGCTGCTGATATTCATAGATGCCGTAACAGAAGAAATTCAACTTTGTGCATTTTCAGTCATTGTAATCTAAACCGTGGTTTATGTCACCTGAAATTCTGCACTGTCATACTGACAACATGACTTACCATTTTGACGATCTTGTTTGTAAACAATGACAAAGGGCCTTTTCATTCTAAATGGGAATGAGATGTTCATTGACACAAATACTCACTTTTGAGATATGTACTTAGGATTTTGAGAAAAGTACAGGCATTTTGCAAGAAAACCAATGTGTTGTGCTGTTTGTACACATTGTTTTGAGAATGCACTTACTGATTTGCAAATATTAAGAATAATTCGACAAATGCTCCACAGCAACTGAGAAAAACTGTAAATAAAAATAAATACAATTGATTTGATACCGAGTGCGGGGTATTCAATATGGTTCAATAACTGGCAACCCCGGGAGACAATCGGAAGTGATCACTTCCTTATACACACGGTTACACAAGTGAGAAAAGAAAAATGAAATAAAAATACCCAGCCATCATAGAAAACATAAATTAAAGCATGAAAAAAAATCATAGCAAAAATAAAAAGATAAAATTGAGCATATCTGTAAAATGCAGATAGCTTTGAAACATTTCAGACACTTCGAAGATGAGACGGAGATAAGATATTCACTTTGTTTTAATATATAAAACTTCCTCTTGTTTCCTCATAACTTATAAAAGATTCATACTGTTCTACTCCAGTTATGTAAATTATAAATCTAATTTTATAACAGAAATATGTAAATGTTATTTGCATAGTTGTAAAGTAGTTTTCCCCTCATTCCACAGCAGCCCAAAGTTTTATTCCAGGTGCAAAAGTTTCAAAATGTTCATGATCTTATAAAGCTTTTGTAGATATTTTATTAGTAGTCAAATCTAGCACGAGATACAACATATTAAACAAAATCTTAGGACACTGAATCAATTACCAGGAGTCGATTCTGTATTTGACTCAGTTTAGCTCAACTTGTGCACAGAGCTCACATTGCAGAAACATATAACACCTCAGAGTGCCCATTTTATTTCCATGTGGGCAGCATATGAGCAGTAAAAACAGCTACAGATGTGTAATTAAATAAAACTTTTAAACCAGTCAAATATATTTACAGATTTTGGCAGGCACCCCTATACAGATTTACTTACAACTGAGCCATTGAGAGTTAAGCCACTAAGATATGAGCACTAAGTGTTATTAAGAGACTTAACAATTAACTACCACCTCTACAAATCACAGTCAAGCAGAAATCACTTAGTTTTGTTTCTTAGTAGAAACTATTTAATGTCAGTTAAGATATTTAATAAGAAAAGTTAATAAAGTTAATGAATGTAAATCTATAAAATGCAAAAGCTAGTTTTAGTCGACAGATTTGTTTGGACAAGTGCCACTTCAAGAGTGTTGAAATGTAGTATAACAGCACTGAGATAACAGTACCACTCCACTTGTCTCTCTTCACCACAAAAACCTCCATGACTAGCAGGAGTCTGTTACATTTTAAGTTTGAGTTTAGGTTCAAGTTCAAGTTTATTTATTTCTACAGCGCTTTTTGCAATGGACATTGTCTCAAAGCAGCTTAACAGAACTTAAGAATTAAAGTGAATTATGTGTATTTATCCCTGATGAGCAAGCCTGGGTTGCCGGTGACAAGAAAAAACTCCCGAGATGAATGAGAAAGGAACCTTGAGAGGAACCAGACTCAAAAAGCGAACCCATCCTCATTTGGGTGATATCAAGGGCGTGATTATAGTCTTTAAACAATACAAACCACTGGAGAGTGAGAACTACAATGAGTACCAGAGTGTGTGATTAATAATAATGTCCTTTTTTATAGTCAGTTGATGTTGTGGAACCAGGAGCTACTGAGCAATTTATAAAATAGCACAACATTTGAGATCATCATGCATCCAACACCAACCCCTCCATACCAGAGCCTTTAAAAATTAGAAGAGGTCTAATGCCAAACTCTACATGAAGTCGAACCCAAACAGCGCTGGTACGTCTCTAGATGTTTCGGGGTGTTTACTGGGTCGGCATCTACTTCTTTGGAACATAATCCTTCTGAGGAGGGACACAACTGGAGCTTGCTCAACCTCAGGATGGATAGAAAAAGAAAAGCAGTGGAGAAGAATTAGCATAGCTGCTATTCATAATATCAACAAGCAAACATTGATAACGTGCATTTGATCAGATGTACTGGAGCACAAGGTTTTGATATGATATATCATAACCTATAATATATAGGTTATTTGTTATAACCATCACTACAGGCTGTAAGGTAGTCTTGCCACAGTAAGATGCAATGCTATATCCAACTGTAGCTTCGTATGAAAATATTTTTACTGCCAGAGCAAAAAAGGCCACGTGTCTGATGTCATTTACTTGATATACTGTCAATATGCTCAATGCATTATATTTTAATAGAGTTGTTATTTAAAAGCAACTTGTTCCCAGCGGTTTGTGACTGTGATACAACTGGACTCTTGCCTGTGCGATATTAACGATCATTTGATTCGCATGGCACATTTTTGCAACACAGTTTTGCAAGATTATTTTGTGTCCTGGGAAAGTTATGACAAATCTTATTTAGTTCCCTTTTTAAATGTATTATTATTATTATTATTATTTTATTATCATTATTATTATTATTATTATTATTATTATTATTATTATTATTGATATTATTGTATTATTATTATTATTATTATTATTATTATTATTATTATTATTGGTTATGTTTATTAATAAAACCTGGAATCGGGAATCGGAACCGACTCCAAAATGTCTACAGCGACCATCCGCGCGCCATAGAAGGCCATTGACGTCAGAGGTAAAACCCCGCCCCCTCGTCCTGTCTTGTATGAATTAGTGTCAGTGGTATGGCCAGGACGCTCACTGCGATCACACGTTCACGGTTGGAGCTCCGGTGTGGCAAATGGCTAAAACCTACGATTACCTCTTCAAGCTCTTGCTTATCGGAGACAGCGGAGTTGGAAAGACGTGTCTTCTGTTCCGCTTCAGCGAGGACGCGTTCAACACCACCTTTATCTCCACCATCGGTCAGTTCGCCGGGCCGGGTCGTGTCGGGTCGGGTCGGGTCGGGTGGGCGGTGCACCATAGGGCTCGTTCAGCTTCAGACTTAGGGCGTTTCTCTGTTAAATCCAACATACCAACCCGGTTTGTTGTATTATAATGTTTATTTTTATCTGCAGCTCTTGTGAGGAAACCGTTAGCTATAGTCAAGAGAAACAGGAAGCTGGTTTATTTTATGTTACAATAAAGGCCTTTAGATCAGGCTTATTTTTAAAAACCAGGCATGCTGTCATCTTCTTGAAACATCTTGAGCAAGGAATGTAAACTATGGAAATTCATTGAAAGAGTCCAAATAATGCACACGTGCAAGCGATGGAAGCTCCTTAAAAGGAGATACATTTGTTCTTTCGCAGCAGCAGATATGTGGCATGGACTATAAAACAGAAGTCAGATGTATACTGGTATTTACCTGCCAGTCTACATGTTGAAGTGTGGTATTAGGTCAACAGACAGTTGCGTATCAAGTACCACCATTTTAGTGTGATACCAACCAACATTTCACCACTAATCAGCATCACGGCAATGCAAATACTCAACGTTCAAAACTGAGATATGTTTGACTTTTTATTATCAAGAATATCAATATTTAATATCTGGTGAACTGATACTGAGTGATGTACAGTTTTGGTCTTTGAGATATATATATATATATATATATTATTATTATTATTATTATTATTATTATTGTTGTTGTTGTTGTGCAAGAAACGTCTTACATACAGAACATAGAAAAAAGGGCACTTTTTAAGTTGTGCATCTTAGTGTCTCGAAATCTCAGATTTGTATTTAAATGTTATTCTATTTTTAAAGCTCATATTATTGTCATTATGCAAAGATTAAATGTTTTTTGTCCTTTAAAAATATAAGCACAACATATATGCTCATATGTCAAATTTACAACAATAGACTGCACATTTCATGGTAATGCATTGGTCATTCCAAGGCCTGTTGTGCTGGGAAAGGCCTTCTGTCTCACAGAATCAGGCCTGTCCTTGAACACAGACCACACTGTTTAAAGCCACTTTGGGCCTTGTGACATTCAGCTTGTTCACGCCTTCATTGTACAGACAATGCAGTAAGCAGAGGCGTGATGGGCAGCTACTTCCATGTGCCAGGAGGTGGTTGACCCCGGTGTTGGCCATAGTGCAGGCTTCCCTGCTAACTCCCTACAGAGAACAGGAGATATTCACCAGTGCTTCCTCTGACTCTCTTGGTCTGTTTATACTTTGCTTATCTTGTTCAGGTTATTCAAAACGTGACCAAAGCATCTTTATTTGTATACATGTCTGAAATTATTATCTAGTTTTAACCCCAGGCAGATGAATAAAGTTAACCAGCAAGTGTACGCTTCGGGGTGCATTTTGTTCACCAAGTTTATCCAGTTAGTCTGACCTTTCATAGTAATAAACAAGCAGCACTACTCATCTGAATGCTCGCTGTTTTCCGGTAAAAGGAAAGCCAGATAGCGCATTACCTAGCTAGCTACTTCCTCTGGGTGTCTCTTTTGTCAGAGTTCTGTTCTTAACTTCTCATTTTTTTTTTTTTTACAGATTGTTTATCAAATTTGGCTGTTGCTAATCAACTGTAACATCAGTCAGATTTTTGTTATTTTAAAAGAAATACATACACAAATGTCTACCCTTGTTATATTAAACTTTCCTAGCATTTATATGAGTGAATTTTTCAGAGGGCTATATTAAGTCTGTCGCCTGTGATGAAGCTTGAATTAGCAAAGACTTTTTAAGGGATTAACACAGGGTTGAAGTTTTATGTCTGATGTTTTCAGGAAACTGTGGTTTATAACAGGGGTTAGTAACCACCTTCTCTTTTCTTACAACAGAACGTGTTTATGAGGTGATTGTTCAAAAATAGTCTTAGATAACGATTCTGATTTGATCAAAGCTTCACATTTAAATATTCTGGACTTTCCCACTTCTTAAATGAGTCATTACAAAGTGTGTTATAGTACATGCGTGCACCTCAGGAAATGGCGCTGCCTCCGACTAAACTGTTTACGGAAAAAGCAGTTTATTACCACACTGAAAATGTGACTTGTTTCATGCAGAAAGTACCTGTTCATATATTTGTTAAGGGTTTTTTTTTTTTTTTTTCAACTTGGAAAAAAGTAGACAGAAAGCAGAAAATAGTTTCTGTTTCAGTTGCTGTGAGCTTTGCACCGTGGTGATATTCATACAGCAGATAAGACATTCCACGAAGCTTCCTTGTGAATACATCAATCAGTAATTGTTTATCTTTGAGGAGCTTTGCATTTATCTTTGTTAAGGGCACACATACATTTTTCAGTATGACTAGAAAAGCAAATATAATTTGATACAGACATACAATCAATTGTCAATCATGAAGACCTCATTTAGCATTTACCATGTGGTGTAATTGTTTCTTTTATTCTCATTTTAGGAATTGACTTTAAAATCCGGACAATAGAGTTAAATGGAAAGAAAATTAAACTCCAGATATGGTAAGCACTGCAGCTTTTATATGTACAGTTTTATTAGCTGTTTTGTGTGTTTTGGTAAAGCATCTTGAAAAAAAGAATTACATTGCAGACTACAAATTAGTTTTACATGCCTGATCTGAAGTATATCATAAGTTCATATGAGCTTATTGTGGACAATAATATAATATTGTTGATATTATTTTTTTAATAGTTTATAATAAAATAATATTGTATATAATATAGTAGTCTTTGTGTATAATGTGATCTACTTACACTGCGTCTTCTGTGATCAGACCATAAGCTTCAGAATCATTAGGGTTATGCATACATTCCTACTTTGGTATTTGACAAAGACAAACTTGTGAACATAATGACCTTTTTGGAACAAAATAAGTCCCTGGAATAAAATCCTCTACAGCACCAATGCAATGTTCTTGCATTTCTCTATTTTTTCATACACTGATGAGTAAAAAAGACTATTTGTTTAAAATAAAGTAAGCAGTAAATTCTTGGGGTCGTATGTCTCTTTCTACCGTTGAGTCCAGATTCTGGTTGCTGAAAATAATTGGTTGATTGATTTACTCTAACAGCAGCTTTGACAGTAGTTTCAGCTGCACAGCATATTCTACTATGAAGTCATTTCTATAGTAACAAGCTGCACAGGAAAAATATAGCAAAAACTCCACATGACCGGATGGATTAAAACGTCTGTATTTTTTGATATGGCGATGTGTAATGCAAGGAGCAGTTTAGTTTGTATCTTTAGAAGAAGTTTGTAGATTATGCGCTACAGTAACAGGCAGCAGTACAACTAATTCAGGGGTGCCTTCATTGCAGAAGTCATTTTGACAAGCTACATTTTGTCTTATTAACCTTAAGAGAAATAATAAAAAAAAGAGGCAGCTGAAGGAAATACCCTTGATCTAAAATTTTATAACGTATAATAAAATCTAAGTGATGTTTTATTCTTTTATTAATAATAAGGCCTTCCCTTTTTTCTCTTGAAGTTATAAAGACAAAATATCTTATGTTACAGTACACTACAGGTAGCCTGTATAACAAAAAAAAATGTAAAAAAGTCAACAAAAATAAACGATTCAATCGTTAGTCAATTATGTAATTCTGTCACAGCTTCATAAGTTGGTGTCAGCACCCTTTAGGAGATTTTTATAAGTGCGAGAGAAATGATGTCAGGAAACAGGCTGGTCTTCCTGTTGGGGGTCACTGTGCTTATAAGCCTGGCCCAGGCATTCTGTGACTAATGCTTAGGATATGCACACAATAGTGCAGTGAAAAGTGTCGCTGCTCTGTTTACAGGATGTGTAGGTTAGAAACGTTGGGGTTGAAAAGGGTGGGCCTCTTTTAGAACTAACTAAGACAAGGAAATCCAAGAAAGGTTAATGATGACCTCTGTATCTGGTCTATAGTGGGCTGTACAATATTTTGTTTACATTTTTGCTACTGTTCACTTTGTCTTGTTACAACAGGTTTACTGGCGGAGCTATTTTGTGTTCTGTGTATTGTCTTGCACTGTCCTGTGTTGTCTTTGTGCTGTTTGCACTAGGTTGCACACATGCACTTTATGTGGCGAGGACACTTACTAGTCCTGTGTTTTTCTGTTTCTGTAATTGTTGTTTTATGTTGTTTTATGTAGCATCAGGGTTCTGGAGGAACGTTGTTTCATTTCACTGTGTACTGCATCAGCTATATATGGTTGAAATGACAATAAAAGCTTTTTGACTTGATTTTAAATGCATTCACTGTGGTTTGTTAAAGGGACACAGCAGGACAGGAGAGATTTAGGACTATCACTACGGCATACTACAGAGGAGCAATGGTGAGCCCACATCTTTATTCCCATCATACTGTTAAAATATCCTTAGGTACACATGAGGTGTAAATCTGTCCTATTTTTGTCTGGGTCTCTCTGCTAGGGGATTATGCTTGTGTACGATATCACTAGTGAAAAGTCCTTTGAAAACATTAAGAACTGGATTCGGAACATTGAGGAGGTGAGTTTTGGGAGCCACGATGACATAAAGCAGACATAAATGACCTAAAGGTCTTTTATTAAATGCAATTCCTAATTAGTGCTTGAACACTACAAATCTTCTCGTAATGTGTTTTATGTTTATTCAGTCAAATTAGGAACTGGAGACATTATTGTCTCAATATTTTCACTATTAATGAGTTGAATGTGCTACATGTTTATTGCTCTCTTCAGCATGCATCATCAGACGTAGAGCGGATGATCTTAGGAAATAAATGTGACATGAACGAGAAGAGACAGGTGTCTAAGGAGAGAGGGGAGAAGGTACAGCTTTTCATGTTTGTTATTACTTTCCATTTTCAATTAATAGAAAGCCCACTATAAATAGGTAATGTAAAGATAGTGCCATTATGAAATTCTATTTTTGATGTAATACCAATAGCAAAGCTCTGATAACTGAGCAGTACATTATCCTGATCTGATACTGAATTCATAATTATAGCCAAGTCGACTCTCGACATACTTTAAGGAGCTTTGTTTTGAGGTTTTTTTGTCTGTATCTTCCTTTTTTGTCTGTATATTTTCCTTTTATTTTTTATTTTATTATTATTATTTTTTTACCTAAAGGAGTTTCATAAAACCTGTGTGAACTTTGCACCTTGTGAAACTTCTTTGTTTCCTTTTATGACACTCTCCCTTTTTCATATGCCATGCAAAATATACATCGACAATTCATAAGAGATTAATTTGATTCACTGTGATTGGACTACTTAGCAAACAACTCAACCAACACAGGATATGTTTTAAACTATATAATGAGAAAAAAAAATATCATTAATTGAGGCCATTAGCCAACTAAAGCAGTTACAGCTGCAACATGGCAATAAAACTCACATCTTTTGTTTTCCTAAAGACAAAATCCTTCAGAATGGGGCTTTTTTTTATTTTCAACTTTCAGCAATAAGTGATTTCCCTCAAAGTGAAAATATCACTAATTTATTTGAAATTACATGGATTTAAGTGATAAATTGTCAATGGTTTGACACTTTTACCAAATCTAATGAGATTGTGATCCAGTGTCTCATGATGGAATTTGGCTCTGATGATAATACATATTAGTTCAGCTCTTTGCCTTAATATTTACACATCAAAATCACAGTTTGCTTCAGTTTTTGTGATTTAAATTGTATTGTTCCTTACCTTTTGTTTTCTAGTTGGCAATAGATTACGGAATCAAGTTTTTAGAAACCAGCGCAAAAACCAGTGTAAATGTAGAAGAAGCCTTTTTCACCCTAGCGAGAGACATCATGGCCAGACTCAACAGAAAAATGGTGAGCAATGGAAACAACACTGCTATATTGTTAAGCATCTGAATAGAACTACTATACATCACTGACTTATTTGCATTTTCATTCTTGTTGAGTGGTCACTTCTCTTCTTCTATTTCTAGAACGATGGCAGCAATTCAGAAGGTGGGGCACCAATTAAGATCACAGAGAAGCGTTCCAAGAAGCACGGCTTATTCAGGTGCACACTCATTTAATGGACTCCATCGATTGGAATGCAACTATGGACTTGATCTCTCTAGCTGCAGAATCAGCTGGTATGGAAGGTCATTTGAGCCTCTACTGAGAGGTGCGCACTCATGTTCTTACTGAGCAGGAAGACTCCTGTTCATACAGACCAACCGTTGAGTTGGCAAAAAGGATACTGTAGGGGTTCAAAGTTTCTAGTTTGTGAAATGTCATTGTTTCTTTTGGCCTTTTTTTGTGATAATCAAAGCACATATTTGAGTTTGACTGTCATTTTTTTTATAATATCAAAGCTTGAATTATTCCTTTTATAGAGCCTTTATTCATATTTTATAAAGCTTTTATAAGCATAACATGTTATACTGCCATTACACATTGTTTATGGGCAGAGAAGTATCTCTAAAATATATAGTATAACTAGGAAAATTGTGTGTATAATTAAAGGGCACCTTTAAAGATTAAAATAACGGTTGTGTCTTACGGTTTGTCTCACAGGCACGTAACCATGTATAGCACTGACAGAGATCCTACACTCCCCAAAAGTGTGGAGACTTCAAATATAGAACATGACAGCTAAAGAGCATGATGGGTAAAAGTACGCATGTACAGTCTGTCCATGTCTCTTTAAAGCAGCAGCCAGTCAAAACAAGTGACAATGTATAAAGCACATGTTAGTTCAAGGGTCCCAGCTGTGATCTTGTGTGTTGGTCTGTAGTCCAACAAAGCTTGCTGATTCTCCTGTCAAAAGACATTTAAATGAACCTAAAGTTAATAGATGGCAGGAAAATCATTAATCTGTGCTGGATTATGGTTTTGTATGGAGCGAAGGGTAGCATTATTTACATGCATCACTGGTTAATTAATTCACCTTACACACCTTGTGTGATTGGCGAAGGTTTGCATGTCTGAATGATAAAAAAATATAGAATATCTGTATATGAATGTATAGGAAAACCACTAATGCATGCTTTTATTGTTGTATGTATAATGTACTATTAATTTTACTTGTTGGCATTCTTGCTGCTATGTATATTAACAAAGTACCACCTATTCTTATTGCTGTTTGTTTAAAGCCCAAAGTACTTTTGGTTTACACACATCATAACCTGTGATATCGATTACTAGTATCTTTTTGAAGGAAAATACAATTATCAAATAGACAGTTATTTGTTGCTGTTTGTGTTGTGTGTCAGTTTGTATTCGGGTGAATTCATGTCAATAGCTACGTATTCTGTACCCAGTTCCATGTCATAAGTAGCAGTCATTTCAATGCTCTTTTGTAGTTGAAATTTGAGGGTGAGTTCAAATAGTCAATATCAAAGTGTAGTGAGCTGCACCAAAGTTTTGAAAGAAGAAGAATAGCAAAAAATAGACTGACAGATTGAGTCAGCAAGAAAAAGTTCTTGCTAAGATTTTTGTTTCCTCTTTCCAGCCCAAAAGTTGAGGCCTTGAAAATATCTGTACACAAGGCAGTATTTTACTCGCACAGATACTGCACTAGCGTCAATGCTTTTGCGCTTACCTTAAAATTGCTTACCAAGCAAATGTATTATAATTATTCCAGCCTTGCTGTTCAGATGGGACCATTGTGATCAGTGTCATCAGAGACCATACATATATGCAGCTGTTTTCTGAGTGTATTCATTTGAAATGTTTTTTGTGATTGTTCACAATGTACTACCGTCTATCATTTCAGAAAGGAAATGATTCTTAAACAGCCTGCTCATCTGGTAGGCAAATGATTGTTTGAAAAAAGAACAGCGTGTAACCTCTAATTTCTAGTGTGATTTTTATTAATTGTGAAACATTTTTGTACCACATAACCAAAGTAAAATTGCATAGCCTTAAGGTTCATGTGTGCGTTTTGTTTCATGACCTAATACGCGACTACGGGAATGTTTTTGTAATGTGCTTACTAAACACTAGAGAGTGCTATTGTGCTTTTTAATATTAGCAGCACACAATCTCTTTTGTGCACTCCACCATGTTCAGAAAAATGTCTTAAAATGTTGCATGCAGACAGTTTGCACTATTGTACATTAATCATGTAGTTCCATAACTTAAATTAACTAATTTAATTGGACAATAACAATGGGTTTACAACAAATTATAACAGTGAATATTTTGCATGCCTGTTAACAAATCTACGATTGTTGACAATAATTAAAACAGTTAAGCCAAATGTAAGGCAAGATCATACAATTTTCCTTGCAATATACAAAGACTAATTGCTACAACATTATGTAGTATACATACAGTATATAGAACTCTACATTGGAAATTGTTAATTACATATTCACACTTGTAGGGTGATCTACAAAACACAAAATATTCTTTATCTGGGAAGTGGTTATGAGACTGCAATTGCAGTGACACTGCAACTGTTTTAATGTAATACTAAGTTCTTGATTCCTTGGTATGAAATACCATTTTATCCAGGGTTTCTTCCTACTTTCAACCTTTCGCCCAGGGAAACTCTTGACTACGGCAATGTAAATGGATGGATGAATTCATATTTAAGTTGTGTTACAGAAAGTTGTTTTTTAAGCAGTCATCTCCTGACATCAGATTTATCTTTTTCTTTTATTCATCCTTCTGTGACACTTTCCCACATTCTTCTCCAGACCTCTCTAGGGAACTTCCATATAAAAGGCTTCTTTCACTGCTGGAGCCCCGGGGCTTGTCTGTACCTTCCCTTAAGGATTTGTGACATTTTGTGTTCCAGCTCTTGGATCTTCCTGGTGGAAACATTCTCTCTTCAGGTACCAGAAGATGAAAAGAGTCAGGAATTTTTTCATGCATGTTTATTTTTCCATCCTGAACTGCTTTCCCCCATATTTCATCTGTATTTCTTGGGTCTCTGTCATTTTCTTCTTTGTTATCCACCATATTTAGACTTTCCTCTGAGCCATTCTCTATTCTGTCCTCTTGTATAATATTATTCATTCCTCTCTGGCCTTCTTGAGTTCTCATCTCTGTGCTAAGAATATTTGGAATGCTTGGTATCAGGTGACCCTCAGATTTACTTGCTTCATTTGTCTCTATGGTTTTACTAATGTGGAGGTTTGGAGGTGGCTGGCCAAAAACATTAGGCTGCACTTCATACTCAGAGCCAGCACTCCACCGCCGTGCAGTTGAAGATCTTGCAATTCCTTTGTGAAGAGAATTGGCTTCTTTGGCTCTCTGTATTAAACATTCTCTTGCAGTTGAACTATACAAGCTGGTGCTACTAGACCGTTGGACCAAATATGATGACGCTTTATGTGCTGTTTCATCCTGAGCTACAGATTTGTCTGTCGTCTCAGAAGAGGGGATCCAGGTGTTCCCACATGAGTTTGGATAGATCCTTACTACCGGAACATCCACCTCCAAATTCAGCCCACAATCATTTGGATTGAATGTAGTGGTGTTCAAAGGCTGCTTCACATTTTCCACAGTCAGTTGGCTTAAATTGGCCCTGTCCTTCTCCTCAGTAGCTGGACAGTCATCCATATGGTAGCAATAAATGCTGTATCCATCATTGCTGTTAACACTGCCAGTGCGGAAAAGAGGGGAAAAGCCACTAACAGATGATGTCCGTGATTGTGTCCTCTTCAGTTCACTGTGGTCAATTCCAGCCAGTTTCTCCAATGCTGTCATCATGCGCGAATAGATGTCCTCCAACTGAGCTAGTCTCAGATCCACAGTCTGCAAAGAAGCCTTCATATTGTTCTCTCTCTCATTTACCTCCTCCAGGTGCATGGACATGTTTTCAACCCTGTCATAAAATAAAATAGTTTAAAAAGAACAATTAATTGCCAGGTAAAAATCACACACATTTGTATTTGTTCCTTGTGAACGCTTGTGGAAAAATAGTATTAATATTAAGTCCAGTTTACACATTTTTTACCATTGTAAGACAATCAATTAACATACATGATTAAAATGATTTACAGATTTTATTACCTTTCACATGTCACCCTTATCCTTTCATCATTTGAGGACTGCTGTTCATCTTCTTTTTCTCTGAAGTATTCCTCCACACACTGCTCCTCAAATTCATACAGGCACCGTAGCTCTTCAAAAGTTAGGATAAGCTCTGTGAGGAAATAAAGATGCCATGATTTGTCAATGATGCAGACTCCTGAAAATGTAATTTTGTATGATTATTTTTTGTCTAGATTCATGTTTAGATTCAGTGATATTGATATTCAAATAAAAATTCTTCAGCAGTTATATGAGCCTGTATTGTAGCAAATGGACATGGCCATGTGCTCTGTAATAGTTCTGTTCATTGGGAATAGATGATCATTGACATAACTGCACTAACAATGACTGACACTGAATGCACAAAAGTCTAACAAATAGCCCAGTTTCTTCTGGTCACAAGGATTTGTGTATAATTTATTCACTTAGTCCTTTGTCCTTTTCGTCCAGTTCTCCCTCTTTTTTCTTGCCACAACGGCAGCAGATTCGTCTAATAAGAATGTAAATGTGGCTGAAGATGATGAGAGGAGGAGGAAGCACCGGTCTGTCATGAAAAGTCATGATCAGCTGATACCGCTGGAACTTCCACACCTGGTTTGAGATTGATTTCACCTCAAAGAATGTGTTACTGTTAAAGATACAAACATGGTTTATAATTACAGTTGTATTTACTTTGTACAATTTCTGTCTTCTTAGTGTTTTTAGGAGTAGTTTAGTAAACGTGAAAATTCCATTGTCTTTTTTTCTCTGTCATAGTGAAAGATTTGTATACTGATTTGTACACTTACTTGAAGACAGCAATAAGCAGGTTGACAAGGAGGATGTTGGCCACTAGCAAATAGCAGGCCATGATAGCTGGTGTGAGCCATGCACCAGGAATACAGGGGGGCAGTTTCTTTCCATCCTCATCATACATATTATCTCCACATGGGGCTGAGTAAAGACCTCACATCTCAGTTCAGAATATCAGTGCTAATATTGCCATTTTTAAACAAAATTACAAATGTTGGAATGTAATGTTTACATACGATTTATTTCCATGGCATAAACTGGAGAGCATTCCAGAGAAGAACATTGACGGAGATAAAGCAGGGAAAAGGAAGCAAATATTTACTATAAATTCTAACAAAATTAAGAAAAAAATAACTATAAATAGGAAAATGGGACACACACACACACACACACACACACACACCCATCATTGGTCTAGTGCTATTGCATATTAACTTAATGATCTCCAAATGTTCTATATGTAATTAGAGTGAAAATATACATCAATCAAGCTGCTGTTTTGATGTTAACTTATTTAAGTGAGAAGGGAAAAAAATAAATGGTCTGAACTTTTTGGAAATTTCTGCTTCAAAAAAAGAGATATTTATTGTAATAGGTTACAAACCTAAACTGACAGATTTGTAGTTAACAACAATTTGTAAAACAACTTAATAAGTGAAATCAATAAGTATGGAATTATTCATATGTACATGTGACTACAATACACGCAGTAACTCAGTAAGTTAGAGAAAAGCACAGATAAGACTGAATATGTGCCCTGGAGGCAGGAAAAAAATCTTACTATCAATTCTGGTCTTACGGTCTATTGAGTCTGCAAACACCTCTCCATAGATCATCCAGTAGGGCATGTAGAAAATGTTTCGGGCTAAACGCCAAGTGGGCTCTTCATCTGGGTGGAGAATGGCCTGCCGTGCGACCCCAAAGCTCATGAGGACCACCAACATAATCACCACAAAGTACAACATGTCAATCATCTGAAAAATAAACCCCACAACAATAATGTTGCAGCATTGTAGGTTTTTCAAATTTTTTAGAAAATGCAAATATACCTTCTAAAATGGTCTAAAGAATCAAACATTTTAAAACGTTAATTTAGTCTGTAATAACTGGCAAAATATGATAAATTGAAAAAGTCTATAAAACCACAAACTCACAAAAGTTTGCTTTCTTTATT